>NC_063264.1:13084969-13218109 GCF_019578655.1 Ricinus communis | reverse complement strand
GCAATCAACTTGATAATCTTGACCCAAAGATAACTTGTATCTCGGAACCTTAGTATAAGAATGATTGTTGCTGACACTCAAGCAAGACAGTAGTAGGTGAGTGATAAGTTGATGTTGAACGCCACAAGAAGAAGTTCTTGATAAGTTCAAGTTCTTCTAAAGAACCAAGCAAGAATAATTCTCACAAATATGCTTAACTTAAAAATACTTATTAACCCTCAATAATGTGGTAACACTTAGTTTATATAGTGACGGAAATAAATCTAATTCTTAAATAGCATAAAGGAAATAAACTAATTAGGAATTATCTAAAAGATATGCTAAATAAAAGTTTCTTAAATAATAGAATAAGGAATAGTCATTCTTTACGAAATAAGAATTGACTAAACAGTCAAGCAAAACTTCCTAAACAATGAAGTGTGCTGTTGCCTCCTTATTTCCTAATGAAAAACACTCCAATTTGGCAAAAGAGGAAGCTAAAATATGCACCCATGCTTCCTATTTGATTTGGCACGTCCCTTTAGCTAAATAGGAAGCTAAAGTGGTGTTTCCCTTGTTCCCTCTTCAAGTAGTAAGCTCTCCCCCTTGTGCACATATATTCAGCGATGCTTGGTTTCATTAAGCCCATCATATTGAATTAATTTAATAAGACTAGGAGCCTGAATTAAATCTAACTCTCCATGGGTCAATATATCCTTGGCCGAAATCTCTTGAATGAGTCCATTAAGAGCTTCCTTTATGTGTTTGGCTTTAGATCTTGTAATTGGCCCCCTTGAATGTATAAAGGATCCATTGAGCTTGGTGTAGGCTTCGGTCCTATGCTTGTGCTTGGATCATGACTTGAGTCTTGAAGCTTGGTAATGTGATTGGCATCATTCTCTCCCTCCTCAAAAGGATTCGTGCTCAAATCTTCACCTATATCAAAAGGAGATCAATCATCGACATTAAAAGAAGCACTTACATTATGCTCACTAGGTAAGTCAATCTTAATGTGAACCTTCGCAACTTGTGACAAGACCCAACACGCAGAATTGGAATAAGATTCCCAAGAAAGCTAAATCTGAACCTTGATGACCTTGACCCAAAGATAACTTGTATCTTGAACTTTGGTATAAGAAAGATTGTTAACGCCAGACTCAAAAAAGGTAGAAGGTAGTGATAAGTGGATGTTGAACGCCATAAGAACAAGTTCTTGATAAGTTAGAAGTTCTTCCAAAGAACCAAGCAAGAATAATTCCGAGAAATATGTTTGAATAAAAATATTCATTAACTTGTGCTATTTAGCTACATATGATTTAAATAGACAAAAACATTACCCTAATTTTCTATTTGCATAAAGAAAATAAACTAAATAGGAATTAACTAAAGTATATGCTAAATAGAAGTTTTTCTAAATAAACAAAATAAGGAACTATGCTTAATTAGAAAATAATAGAAAACCTATTCTAAAAGGAAATAATATAAGACTTCAAAAATAACAAAATAGGAAGCCTAATTGATTTAGTCAATCATAATCAATAAAGATATGACTAAATAAATCAAGGATTTTTCCTAAATAACAAGATATATGGATGCCCTATTGTTTCCTCTTTGAAGTTGGCGTGCTCTTTGGTCAAGCAACAAACATTAGGCGCCTTCTTTTGGTTTCCTCTTCAAGGAAATTCACCCTTCCCCCTATTCCTTATGAATATTTGGGCCCGAACTAGCTTTTCTGAAGGCCTAACATGTTGGATTAGGTTATTGAATAAGCCCATTTAAGGCCTCCTTCATCCTCTTAGCCCTAGCTATTATAATTGGACCTCCTTTGATGAATAATGGATCCTTTGAACTTGTAATTGGACTTGGAGTAGAATTCGAGCCTTGACCTGAAGTTGGGTCATGACTTGGCTTTGACTCTTGATTCGCATTAAATTTTATAGGCGTTATCATTAACTCTTTCAATCACTTGAAAAGGACCATCTCCCATTGAAAGCAACTTGGACCGCCGTTGGACAGGAAAACTTTCCTTTCTCATATGCACCCAAAACCCAATCTTTAGGCTCAAGGACCACCTTTTTCGGCCCTTGTTGGCTTGACTAACATATTGTTCGATTCTTTTCTCAATGTCGAATTGCACCTTAGCATGTAAATCACGCACAAAATTCGCCCGTTTCTTTCCATCAAAATCAATACTTATCAAGGGGTAAAGGAGATAAATCCAAAAGAAGTAACTGGATTAAAACCAGACACAGTTTCAAAGGGTGAAAAATTAGTGGCTGAATGGACACTTCTATTGTATGCAAACTCAATATGTGGCAAACAATCTTCCCATGTTTTAAGATTCTTTTGAATAATGGCACCCAACAAAGTAGATAAAGTCCTATTTACTACTTCTATTTGACCATCAGTTTGTGGGTGATAAGTAGTAGAAAATAAAACTTTAGTACTTAAGTTACACCACAAGATCTTCCAAAATTAACTCAAGAACTTTGCATCCCTATCACTCATAATAGTTCTAGGCATGCCATGTATGTGCACAATTTCCTTAAAGAGCAAATCAGCTATATGTGATGCATCATCGGTTATATGACATGGTATTAGATGGGCCATCTTAGAAGACCTATCAACAACCATATATATAGAATCCTTACCACTTTTTGTCTTAGGAAAACCTAATACAAAGATTATAGAAATATCAACCTAAGGTTCACTAGGGATAGGCAAAGGAGTATACAAACCATAAGGCTTAACTTTAGACTTAGCTTGTTTACATGTAACACATCTTTCACAAATACGCATACACGTTGCATATTAGGCCAAAAGAAGTGTTCAATTAAAATATCATAATTCTTAGCTATCCCAAATGCCCTATCAACCCGCCCCTATGGGCTTCTTGCACAAGCAACTCACGCAAAGAAGAATTAAGCACACATAGTTTATTTTCTTTAAACAAAAACCATCATGCCTATAAAACTTCCCAAAAGCTACTTTCTCACAAGCATTGAACACATTACCAAAATCAGCATCATCAATATACAAATCTTTAATGTATTCAAATCCTAGAAATTTTGCATCTAGAGTAGACAGTAGTGCATACATGCGTGATAAAGCATCTATAACCATGTTTTCTTTCCCTTGCTTTTACTTGATCATATAAGAAACATTTTGATGAATTCAATCCACTTAGCAAGTAGCCTATTTAGCTTGTGTTGCCCGTTAAGATGCTTCAAAGATTCATGATCCGTATGACGATGCTTCAAAGATTCATGATCCGTATGACTCACAAACTCTTTAGGCCACAAATAATGTTGCCAAGTCTTTAAGGTGCACACCAAAGCATAAAGCTCCTTGTCATATGTGGGGTAATTTAAGGATGCCCCATTAAGCTTTTCGCTAAAGAAAGCAATTGGCTTCTTTTCTTGCATAAGAACAGCTCCAATACCTATTCCTGAAGCATCACATTCAATCTCAAAAGTTTTTCTAAAGTTAGGTAAAGCAAGAATAGGTGCAGAAGACAACTTATCCTTAATAAAATGACAAGAATTTTTGTGTTTATCACCCTAGTTAAACCCAACACTTTGTTTGATAACTTTAGTGAGAAGGGCGGCTAGTATACTAAAATCCTTAAAAAATCTCCTATAAAAACTAGCCAAACTATGGAAACTCCTCACATCCTTAACTCCTTTAGGTGTCGGCCATTCCTTGATGGCTTTCATCTTTTCCTCATCAACCTCAATCCCCTTAGCAGTAACAATACAACCAAGAAAAACAAGTTTAACCACGCAAAAGGTACACTTTTTGAGATTGGCATAGAGCTTTTCGGCTCCTAAAACATCCAAGACAAGTCGCAAATGTTCAATATGTTCATACAAAGTGCGATTATAAACCAAAATATCATCAAAATAAACAACAATAAATTTTCCAATTAAAGTGCACAAAATATGGTTCATATGTCTCATGAATGTACTAGGTGCATTAGTTAATTCAAAAGGCATAACTAACCACTCATATAACCAATATTTTATTTTCAATGTTGTTTTCCATTCGTCCCCTTCCCTCATGCGGATTTGATGATATCCACTCTTTAAGTCTATCTTAGAAAACATACAAGATCCATGAAATTCATCTAACATGTCATCTAGTATAGGAATGAGATTCTATACTTTACAGTGATATTGTTGATAGCTCGGCAATCAACACACACTCGCAAAGATCCGTCATTCTTAGGTACTAGCAACATAGGAACCGCACATGGACTCATGCTCCCCCTCACGTGCCCTTTGGTCATCAACTTTTAAACTTGGCTTTCAAGTTCCTTCGTCTCCTCAGGATTGCTCCTATAGGCTAGTCTATTTGGAATTGAAGTGTAATACTCAAAATTTTCTTTTTAATAATAATAATAATAACTAATAACGAGTTTTTATTTAATTTAATTTAGCTTTATTTTGAGTAATTGAATTAGGATGATTTAAAATAGAATTTCAATGCTAGATAAAAATGAGGAAGTTATTTTTCTATATCTTATTAGTTTGATTTTTAAGAAATTAATTAAGTAAATTCCTTAAGAAATAAATTATATTTTTGGTCACGTAATTTTCTCTCCATATAAATATATGAATTAAATTATATATTTGAAAGTTATAAAAGAATTAGTAAATAATATTTTTATAAAAGAATTTATTGGGAAATGACAAATTTTAATTAGCAAATGATGTTGGGATAAATTGAAAAATAGTTAGCAAATTGATTATTTAAGTTAATTAACTGTTAGGATTAATTTGATAATTAATTTTGGAGTAAGGGCTAAAAGTATAATTTCATTAATATGGAGTTTAAATGAGAATTTTCATGCTTAGTATTCTTGTAATTAAATATGTTGGTAAAGGCATTTTAGTAATTTTACCTTTAAAAGTAAGGGTAAATAAGTAATTCTCTATTTTTTATAATTGTAATTTGGCCCAACTTAAGTAGTTAGGGGCTTAATCGAAAAGCTAAAGAAAAGTTGGAGGGTTAAACAAAAATTTTGCAAGGAGAAATTGTTAGTAATTAAAAAAGATGAGGTACTAAATGGTGAAGAAGAAAAGTTAGAGGACCACCTGGCGATAAGAAAAAGAAAGAAAAGAGAAGGAGATCGAAGGAGAGGATGAAGAAGGAGCAAGATTCGTTGGCTTCAATGGCAGGCAGCGATGGATGCTCGATCGGGCGCGGCGGCGACGACTAGGGATATTGTTGTCGTCGGCGAGCTCATTGGTGCTGGTGGTGGCAACGGGCGGTGATGGCAGGCGCGGAAAGGAGAAGGGCAACCGTAGCTTCTCTTATCACCGTGCGTGGGCATTTCCAGCGTCCAATGGCGGTGAGGTTTGTCTTAAAATGACCAGTGAGTTGAGTGAGTCTTTGGGAGTAGCGGTATGGTGGAGGAAGGAGTTCTCGATCAAGCGATGGCAGCCAGGCTTTTTAACCGCTTCCGGAGCTTTGTCCGATCAGAAGGCATATCCGGATTCCCTTCAACTCAAGCTTTCCAATGGCATCAGTTTTGTGGCGATCGGGTTCCGTTTGAAAATCAACGATCGAGATCGTCTGTAAATTTCTCCTGATGATCGGGGGTCAGATCGGAGGATCGGGAGTTAGAATCATCATCAGCGCGTTGTCTCGAGTCCATAGGCGCGCTTGGATCGTCGATCAAACTTCGGCGGGTGAAGGCGAGTCGATCGAGTGATCAAGAGTCTCGGTAATTCTCTAGCCCGTTGATCTTAGAGTTTGTTGAGAAAAATTATGTGATTAATTATTGTGTTGAGCACCAAAAAATTATGTGAGGATTGTTTGTCGAAATAATTAGTATGTCGGACCGTCTGCCAATAATTATGATTTGTGATATGTGGCGGCGTCGGAAAAAATAATGAAGTCTTGGTGGCCCGACTCCCTTTAATTAATTGTTAAAAATTAGAAGTGTTTCTAGCAGGTCCTGGACCCGTTATACAGGGGGTAGACTTCTGTATTTAGGGGAGGTTCTGCCGAATTTTTGGTAGAATTTATCTGAGTTGAAATTCTTAGACAGTCAGTTCTAGGAGTCTAGGCCTAGGGTTATTTGTTAAATGTTTTGCTTTTATTGATTGGATTGTTCCCGTGAATAGATAATCCGTTAGTTCAACTGGCTCCAGCCGAGGCATCGGAGCAAAACAAGGAGGTCGTCAGAACTGTGAGTTAAAGTCATATATCTGCTACATGTGTGTCATGCTAAAGTTTTACTTAAGCATTTCTAATTAAATGATTTAATATGTTAATTATTTACTTTAATTACTATTCATATATGTATCATTTTCTACATCATTGCGTTTTGACTTGGATCTGAAATTATTTCTTCATTTCTTTTGTTTGTCCATTTCTAATACATGTCTAGTATGATGGTTTGGCTTTATTGGGCAAGCATAAACACAAGTCTTGAGTTAAAGCGAGTGGAAGCGGCAAACATAGGCACTAATCTAATGGTTGGACAAATCTGAAAAAAATAAAATTAGTTAATCGAGTATTGATATCATTTTCCAAATGATCGTAGAGGAATCTTTTAGAGGAAAGATGGAACACCGAGTATTGAGGCACGCCCAAATATTCCGATTCAGGATTTTCAACATTGGGATCTCTAACATTTCTTATTCCTCTAAGCACGAGGACTTTTAATGACACAAGGCTTGCCATAAGGAATCATGGAAATGGAATTAACAAGCTTGGCTGGTGGATTGGGGTGTGACTTGATGATCAAGCAAGATAAGACATAAATCCATCCGCGTAAGGGAGAAATCATGTTGTTTTCAATTAATCCAAGCGTAATACAAGCATGAATGCGAGTGTTTTGATGTTTGGGATGCATATAATGAAGTAATTTGGTTCGGAGTATTATTAGGTAGGCCCACATGAATTTTCTCTTAATTTCATAAAGCTGACTCATAAAATTTGGGACTACGAGAGTTGTTGACCAGTCAACTCCTCTCTGGTCCATGATTTGACTTTAGTTTATTCATTATTTTTTATTTATTTATTCATATTTAGCTTCTAGTTTCTTCTTCTTATGGAATAAAGGCTTTTGCACTATAGAAACTGCATGCAATTGAATACTTGAGGCTAGTGAGCATATGATTTCTGTTTTCTATATCACACCTCATCTCACATAGCTCGACATGAGCATTTAAAACCAAACACTTGCCAAAATCTTTTTCATTTAGTCGAATTATAACATACTTATATATATATAATGTATTTAAAATCATAATTATGAAAAATAGATAATATTTTTTTTAATATGATGTTTCACTTCAACGACTGTAACTAGAAATGCCTTTGTTAAACATTATTAAATAAGTTAAAGTACAAAGTTTGCCTTTAAAAATTAACTTTATAACATAGCTTTTTACCTGTACATAACCACCATGGTATGAAACAAGGATGAACATTTATGTACAAGTTATAATGAGTATGTATATGACTCCTCGGATGAGAAATACTGGCTAACCTTACTCTCTCCTTTAATCACACTTAATAGCTCAACCACCCACTATCAAGCCTTGCTTCTTGAGAATAATTTATGAAAAGAGTAGAATGAGTATAAAAATACTCAATGAATAGATATACTAGCAGAAAATAATTTAGATAATTGTAAGCAGAAGAAAACTACATAATTATACGAAATATATAATGTTGTGAATCAAATCCTTGAGGTAGTTAATCTTTGTTAAGCAAGAAAATACCAGTACGAAATTATTCTAACACTCATAAAAAATTGCAATACTAATTATCAACATCATATACACTAAATGGTATAAAAAGTCTCACAGATTTTAACCATCCTCACAACAATTATCACCAATCAACCATCATATCAAAAATCCATTCTAGGGACACTTGATGGCTAACCCTTCCTCTACATTAGCATAATCTGGCCCTTCTCCCTTTACCGGCCTGCAATCAAGTGCCTCGTTGTTTAATGCGCATTAACAACCATAAACAAATCATATATGCATATATATCAATCTCAGCACATTTCAAACACATCACTATGAGGAGGCATTTCTTGAAAACAAAGTACATCTTCACTTGCTCAAAGGCATTAGATGAATGCTCTTTTTAACATTAAAATGAAACTATATCAGACTGCCCCATAATTGTGAAATATAGTAATACGTAATCAATAAAATTAAGGCTATCAATTTTTGTGCTCATCAAGGAAAAGCCAAGATATTTAATTAACATTATATATTGATTAATTAAGCTAACTAAAAGTTGAAATATTCTTGTTGTTGAACTGTAAAATCATCACATGTAAAATCCAACACAAACAACCTACTTTTGATAATTATACTTCAAATTTGAAAAACCAATTGAATATATTTTGAAATAAGTACCAATCTGAAATTTAATAAGTTTATAATAATAACTTTAGGTGTCCTTTTTTTCTGAGTTTAATATTCAACTTTCAAATCAAAGAAATCAACTTTGCAACAACTTGATATCTACTCATTGAAAGTGGCCTTTAGTTATACCTAACCAGCTCCATAAAATATCTACCTTGCACTTGCACTTTTATTTCCTTTTTCAACACCTAATTCATAAATTTCACTTAGAATTGAACAAAATAATAAGCCTCTATGCTCTCCTATCATGTAGCCCCCAAATGATATGCAAATTATGCTTTTAAACTCAATCTTACATTCCTATCTTAACAACCATGATATAACAGATTTTGGGGCCAATTTTGAAAACTTATTGGGAATTACACATGAGGTATTTGAGGCTCATCTTTTGTATACTTCTAAATATTGAAGTCTATAATATGTAGAAAAAGTTTCACTTAAATTAGATAACTATAGAAGGAGTTAAGCATAATTTAACATGACCAGCTCAAATTATCCTTACAGAATGACCAATAAATTTTTGGTTCGATTCCACAAAGATAGAGACAGAACTAGCACAAATGTAAAACTACAAAGTCATAGAGGACTCTCTAAATTGTCCTATGCATCAAGCCACCTCTAATCCTAAAAATACTACGTACCTCATGCACACTGGTAAGTTGTTTCCAACTAACAATCGCTTCTGCTGCAAATCTAATAAGCTTTGCAATGTAAGGGTTAAATCCCTTTTTATTTTTTTCTAAGATTTTGAACTTATCAATTTTCTTGTGGCATTTGAAACTTATCAAGATTATTCTCTTGTGGCGTTCTAAACATGACTTATCACTCACTTTCTCATCTCGTTCTTGAGTGTGGCACCAATATCATTCTTTAGACTTTGGGTTCATGCATATCATAAACATTGGGTCAAGAATTTTAATAATATTGGTTCTTACTTCATTATAAGTAATGGGTCAAGATTTTAATAATATCGGTTCATGTTTTCTCTGTGAGGTTTCTATCATTTGGTATCAGAACTCTAGTACTAAATAAGATTTTAATCTATCCTTTATTTTAGTTATTTATCATATATTTATTATTTCATGTTCTTATTTTATGTGTTTTTCTTTTTTTTCTTTTGTGTCATTAGGTTAATTGTTAAATACTTTCTTTTGCATCTTTGTTCTTCTTGTGTTTAAGCATTCATATAATATAAAAGAAAAATCTTGTAATGTAATTCCAATTAAAGAAGGTTTTTCTTAAGATGATTCAAGCATCTACTTATTAAATAATAAGGAGGTTACATTCCACATGAAGAGGCAACATTAATTACGAAAACTTATGAAATCATACATGGTTTGTGGCGTTTGGAGTTGAATTCAAGTGCTAGTTTCATTGTTGGAACTAGTTTTTCCTAACTTCACTTGAGAAGATCCTTAGGTTTTGGAATCATCTTGATTGGAGGGTGTTTTCTTTCATTCCATATGTATCATAACTCATTAGTTATTGGGGTGTATGGTTGCAAAGATGATGATTTCCTATCATTTGGTATCAGAGCTTGCTTCAAGTTAAGGTTTGCTTATCTTTGTGTTTTATGTGTTATTGAAGTTTTTCATCTTTTTTCCTTATTGCACAGAATCCTTTTTCTTTCAATTTTTTTCCTTCTAAGTACTCTTTCCTTTTAACATTTATACTTTGTGTTCATAAAATAAATTTATTACATAGTATATGAAAAGCCATAAGTAATAACCACCCTTTGTATTCCTTTTGTAACATTAAAAAATTGATAAGTTTTTGCAATTAATGCTACCTTTTCATATGGAATATAACTTCCTCATTATTTAATAAGTAGATGCTTGAATCATCTTAAGAAACTTATTAGATTTGCATCAGCTTCAATTTTCTTCGGATCAACATATACTCCCTTGGATGAAATGATATGCCCTAAAAATACCACTTTCTCCAGCCAAAACTCACACTTGCTCAACTAGGCATACAATTGCCTATCTCTTAATGTTTGTAATACAATCCTCAAGTGCTTTTCATGTTTCTCCTCTGTTCGTGAATACACCAGAATGTCATTTATAAATACAATTACAAAATTGTCTAAATAAGGCTTGATATCCTATTCATCAAGTCCATGAATGCAGCTGGAGTATTAGTTAACCCAAATGGCATTACTAAAAATTCATAATGGCCATATCGAGTTCCAAATGCTGTTTTAGGAACATTTCCTTCCTTAATCTTTAATTAGTGATACCGGATCTTAAATTAATCTTTGAAAATACATGAGCTCCCTGTAATTGATCAAATAGATTGTCAATACGTGGCAATGGATATTTGTTGTCACAACCGTATTTTAAATAATAATTAATATGCATTAGCATGTCATTAAACATGTCATTTGCATCATCATTTTATGTAACACCTTTCACTATATTAAGTGGTAGAAGGATATATGAGTGTAGTAGAGTTTATGGGTATTTCAATTAAATGAGGACAAAATCATAAGAATAGTTAGAGGAGTTATTTGTAGTATAAGTTTGAGTGAAGGGTTAATTGATTGATAGAATTTATAGTGAAGGTTGTATGGGAAGGAAAGTTATAAGGACAAGTGGCACCTTAAAGAGAGTGATAAGTGGCAATAATAATAATAATAACAATAATAATAATAATAAGGTTTCAATCGGATTCCCTTCAAGGATTGAAGATTGGGCGAGGTTCGTTGATTGGTTTTCAAATCGAGCAAGAGGAACAAGAATCGATTCAATTCGAGCAAACGGATTTGGGGCTGTTTACTCTCATCCAAGGGTGTAATCAGGTTTTCTCTACCTTTACTCATTGTTGTAATTGAATTCTTGTGTATTTTGATAATGAACATGATTAGCTAGATTGATTAAATCCGTTGGGATTTCTTTACTATGTTGGCTTAGTATTATTTTATTGGATTGTTTGGGTTAGTTTTGTATTCTTCTTGCCTTCAGTATTAATAAGATAATGCATTGTTCATGAGACATTGTGAATTGTGTGTTTAGATTGTTTTATGTGATTGAGAAGTCCATTTGGCAATTGCAATTTTGAATAGCAAGAACTGGTTAATAATCGCTTAAAGATAAGGATAATTAACTAGCCGGATTAAGAATTAACAAAGCTTAATAGAGGCGGATCAAAGCTTAATACTAATTTAAGAATCAATCGTTAGGAAGAGATTCCAACTTTAGGTTATTAGATTTAGGAATATGGTTATCTTGAGAGAGAAACCGAATTCGGTTAAGAATTCATCCATGGGTAGCATAATTAGACTCACCAATCCTTTATCTTTTGTTTGATTACCAACTAGTTTAGGTTCCCTTTGGGTTTGCTTTCTTGTCTTGGTTATTTTAGTTATCAATTACTCCTGCATCTCCCTTAGAATTTAGCTTATAGCTATTAGTTAGTTTAGAAATTATTCATCACTCATTTTAGGTTAATATAACAAAGAACAAAGGAGTAACTCTGGGCTTTCACTTTCCCGAGGAATACGACCTTGATACTCACTATTAGTGCTAGACTGCATCGATAGGTACACTGCCTTAGATTGTATAGATAGCAACCATCAAGTTTATAGCGCCGTTGCCAGGGAATGTTTGAAAATTAGAGTGAAATTTGCTATTTGTTAATTTAGCCATTTATTTATTTATTTCTGTTTTGTTTGTATATATTTATTTAGTTAAGTTTATGATTCAGGTAGTGAATGATAAGGAGGTTCAATGTTAAATTCAAACTCTTTGTATGATGCGTTGGAAAATGGGATTAGGAACTAAGAGAGTGCTAAAAATTGGGATACTCGTGCATCTTTAGAAGCTCGATTGGAATCGTTTTGCAAGGCTACCGATCAACTCTCCACTCCTATCCTTTCATCTCAAGTTTTTTGTGAATTTTGTTATGGTTTACATTTGAGTAATGATTGTCCATTGTATAGTGATGTTGCTCATTGTTCTTATAACTATGAACAGGTGAATTATACGGGAAGTTGGCTAAATGACTCGTATGGAAGCACCTACAATTAAGAGTGGAGCACTCATTCACCCTTTGGATGGAGCTTAGATGGCCCAGAACCACCAGAATCTCAGTAACCACATCAGCAGCCTAATCTTGCACCTTCAACTCAAGATGAAGAGTTAGTGTCAGAGGAGCTGATGATGAGGTTCATTACAAGTCTTGATGATAGAGTCCAACAAACAGAGAAGCTACTTGAAAGTCAACAAGCCTCAATTAAGAACATAGAGCATCAAGTAGGTTTGATCTTCAAGTTACTAGCTGAAGAGCAATTGGGAACTCCATCAAACGCTACTGAATTCGAGGAACATTTGAGCGCCATCACTTTGTGTTCAGGTGAGAATTTTTCTGGTTTATCTACTATGTTTGACGATGATGCTTCTATGTAGGACGATTTCTTGAACATGGAGATGGAACTAGAAAAGGAAGAGGCAAACATGATTCCTCTGAAAGACTATCAATAGGAATGTACAGTTGATGATGCTGAGTTGCAATTAGAGGAATCCTTGGTGGATTTTCCACAAGTCCCTTGGATGATGGAAGATGAGCACGAGTTATCCAATGAAGAAGTCTTCGAGGAGCTCGAGTTTCTTCTAGCAAGTGAACTAAGCCAAGGACTGGAGAAAACCATGGACGTTCTTGAAGAAATTGCCCAACCGTCGATCCTTCCAATTGGTGAAACTTCAGCTTTCAAATTGGAAGAGCCCCAAGAGCATCATGACTATGTGCAATTATACGAGGAGCGAGTTTTGCCCATCATACTGGCAGCTTGCTTGATAGTTGAGAAAAGGAAATTGACAATTTTCCCTCTAAGCGGATACTTAAAGCCATTTGCTTCGAAGAAGGATGGATGGTCGTCGATCAAGCCCGTTTGCTTTTCACCATGAGTCCAGCTAAGAAGACTCATCATATAAAAAAGAAGCGCTTTTGGGAGGCACCCTAATTTTTATCTTTAATCTCTAATATTTTAACCTTTTGTTTTGAAACATTTTATTAGTTTTAATTTTCATATTTTATTTAATTTTTGTTTAATTTTTGTTTCAGTTTCGATTTTAATTTTTTTTTTTATTATTTGCAGCCACTCCTCTACCACAGACCAGCCAGTGCCTTAATATACCTGCTGATGCACCTCCTTTCACTCCGGAGCTATATCAGGGCAGTATTAGTTCTTTTTCCTTTTTGATTTCTTATATTTTGTACACTGAGGATAGTGTGTCCTTTAAGTGTGGGGTGGGTGATATTTATCCTATCTCAATTATTTGTTTATTCTTTGTGCAATTTTTTGTAAAATTTTGAAAATTTTTCACTTTGTTTCGATGCTCTTACTGTTGACTTGCTTTTGAAATCCTGTTTACGTCCATGTGATCGGGTAAAACCGATAGTGTTGAGTTTTGCAGAAGAATGTAAGATAATTAGTTTGAGTTTTGCACTAAGTTGCTTTGGTTTATTTAATTATGTTTTGATGATTTTTGTTTGGAACCTACTCAAAAGCACACTTGTGAGAAATTGAGCCTAAATTGTAAGCATGCACTTTATATGCTTGTATTTATTTCTTGTTGAGAGTGCCAATTACTGTCTTTACTTTTAGAACTTGCTTAGTAATGCTTATGAGGGCCACAAGGAGAGTTTAACACTTTGGTATGATAGAGGCACTTAGGTTTTTCATTCTAGCCAAATAGCCTTCATTCGTTTATTAATTCTGTAGATAACCCCCTCTTTCACCATTTATATCATATTTCATTGCCACTTAGTTTTATTCTGCTTTGGTTTATGATTCTGCACATGAGTTATTTTTATTGGGAATATTTGTCTTGAAAATAGTGTTGGAATCTTGTAGTAGCTTACTTCAATCCAAAATAACATGTTCTTCCCTTATGAAAGAAAAAGAAGAAAAAAATATAATAAGAAGAATAAGAGGGAAGGGTGATGAAAAGAAAGAAAATAAGTAAGCTAATTGTTTAATTGCTTCTCGGAGTTTACATTTTGACTTGATTCCTATTTCCCACCTTGGACTACTATCCATTGTTTATCCCTTGTGATCATTGTGGCTTGTGTGCAGATCATGTATTTCATTGCAGAACACTATAGGTTCAACTCTAACCAAATTTACCTACCCCTACCTAATCCTCATTACAACCTTTATAAAGACCTCTTGATATGGTTGTTGACTCTCCAAAAGTGGTAGGAGTAGGATTTAAGAGCAAGCATATAGTAAGTAAGGCAGTAGTTGATGTATTGAGCGATTAAACATTACCCTTTAAATACTTTGAGTGATTTAGAGTGAATCTGGTGAGGAGTTGGTTCTGAATAATTTTGTTGAGACAGTGTTTTGCGAATTATTGGTATCTTGGTTGTGATACTTGAATTGATTGCTTCGTTTCTTTTTGTTTGACTTACGCTTGTTAAGGATATGTGCAGGAGCTCTCTAGCTTGTCTGTCAGTTTAAGTGTTGTTCCTTAGTGGTTTATTTTCCTTATTTTACTTTTGATTACTTGAGGACAAGCAATGAGCTAAGTGTGGGATTATTTGATATGCGTAAAATACACACATTTAAATGGGGTTTTTAAGATTGATTTTGTGGACATTTGGATGTGAATTGGTCCCAACACTCACCCTATGCGTCTGTTTGTGTGCATTAGGTCCAAAAGAGGTCAAAGAATGATAAAGGGAAGAATTGGAGCATAATTGGACGTCAAAGCTACCGAAACAAGCTAAGTACGAGCATGAGGAAGCTGAACATGGCCATGTTGGTTTCAACACTGGCCATGTTCCCAACATGGGCATCAACACGACCGTTTTGGACATTAATGAAGAAGTAGATCTTATGGAGCACGGCCATAGAGAGTAACACAGGCAGGAACACCGAACCGTGTTCCCAACACGGCCAGGAACACGGACGTGTTGGCGGCGACAGGGGAATTAGTTAAAAGAAAGAAGAGAGGAAGAAAGAAAAGAGAGCGGGGGAGAACGTCCCAAACCCTAATTTTTCTCTCCCTAAGGGTTTTTTGAGCTGGAACCAAGGGAAAAGGAGACTTGGATCAAGGTTTCAATCAGATTCCTTTCAAGGATTGAAGATTGGGCGAGGTTCATTGATTAGTTTTCAAATCGAGCAAGAGGAACAAGAATCGATTCAATTCGAGCAAAAGGATTTGGGGCTGTTTACTCTCATCCAAGGGTGTAATCGGGTTTTCTCTACCTTTACTCATTGTTGTAATTGAATTCTTGTGTATTTTGATAATGAACATGATTAGCTAGATTAATTAAACTCGTTGGGATTTCTTTACTATGTTGGCTTAGTATTATTTTGTTGGATTGTTTGGGTTAGTTTTGTATTCTTTTTGCCTTCAGTATTAATAAGATAATGCATTGTTCATGAGATGTTGTGAATTATGTGTCTAGATTGCTTTGTGTGATTGAGAAGTCCATTTGGCAATTGGAATTTTGAATAGCAAGAACTGGTTAATAATCGCTTAGAGATAAGGATAATTAACTAGCCAGATTAAGAATTAACAAAGCTTAATAGAGGTGGATCAAAGCTTAATGCTAATTTAAAAATCAATCGTTAGGAAGAGATTCCAACTTTAGGTTATTAGATTTAGGAATACGGTTATCTCGAGAGAGAAATCGAATTCGGTTAAGAACTAGTTTACCTTTATCTTTTGTTTGATTACCAACTAGTTTAAGTTCCCTTTGGGTTTGCTTTCTTGTCTTGGTTATTTTAGTTATCAATTACTCTTGCATCTCCCTTAGAATTTAGCTTGTAGCTATTAGTTAGTTTAGAAATTATTCATCACTCATTTTAGGTTAATATAACAAAGAACAAAGGAGTAACTCTAGGCTTTCACTTTCCCGAGGAATACGACCTTGATACTCGCCATTAGTGCTAGACTGCATCGATAGGTACACTGCCTTAGATTGTAGCTAACACAATTTAGCCCATCAGCTTGGCCCAAATAAATTGAATAAGACCATTTAAGGCCTCTTTCATTCTCTTGGCTCTAGCTCTTGTAATTACGCCTTCCTTGATGAATAATGGATCACTTAAGCTTGGAACTTGATCTCCTTAACTTAGTTCGCCACTTAGTTATTTGGACTTTGGGGTTACATCATTCCCCCCTCTTCAAAAGGATTTATCCTTAAATCAAAACCTACATCGAAGTTCAATTAGCAACATTAAAAGTAGCACTAACATTATACTCATCAGGTAAATCAAGTTTGTAGGCGTTGTCATTGATCCTTTTAACTACTTGAAAAGGACCATCTCCCCTTGGGAGTAATTTAGAATGCCTTTGCGCGGGAAACCTTTCCTTTCACAGATGCACCCAATCCCAATCTCCATGCTCAAAAATTACTTTCTTTCGCCCTTTGTTAGCTTGAGTAGCGTATTGCTCTATTTTCTTCTTAATGTTTATCCGCACCTTCTCATGCAATTGCTTCACATATTCGGCCTTTCTTGCAGCATTTAAATTAACACGCTCATGGATGGGCAAAGGAGATAAATCTAATGGAGTTAAAGGATTAAAATCATAAACAATTTCAAAAGGTGAATACTTAGTACTAAAATGCACTCATATTATAAGCAAATTCAATATGCGGCAAACATTCTTCCCAAGTTATTAAATTTTTCTTAATAATAGCACGCAAAAGAGTAGACAAAGTTCTATTAACCAATTCTACTTGACCATCAGTTTGTAGATGACAAGTAATAGAAAACAATAGTTTAGTGCATAACTTACACCACAAAGTCTTCCAAAAGTAACTCAAGAACTTAGCATCTCTATCACTCATAGTTATGCGAGGCATGCCATGTAAACGCACAATCTCCTTGAAAAACAAATTAGCTGTTTGTGATGCATCATTGGTTTTATGAGATGGAATAAAGTGTGCCATCTTAGAAGACCTATCAACAACCCACATATATTGAATCTTTACCACTCCTAGACCTAGGTAAACCAAGCACAAAGTCCATGGAAATATCAATCCAAGCTATACTAGAAATAGGTAATGGTGTATACAACCTATGGGGTTTAATCTTCGATTTGGCCTGTTTGCAAGTAATACAATTATCACATATTCGCACAACATCACGGTTCATATTAGGCTAAAAGAAATGTTCATGCAACACATTCTAAGTCTTGGCAATACCAAAATGGATGATAGATGGCAGCTAGGTCTTCAAAGGAATGGGTGAAAAAAAAATGAAGGTTGTAGGACAGAAATTTTAACACAAAAATAACGAAGATATCAAAGGATAAATAGAATCTGATTTAAAGCCTAAGCTCTGATACCAAGGTCCATGATTTGACTTTAGTTTATTCTTCATTATTTATTTATTTATTCATATTTAACTTCTAGTTTCTTCTTCTTATAGAATAAGGGCTTTCGCACTATAGAAACTGCATGCAACTGAATACTTGAGGCTAGTGAGCATATTATTTCCACTTTCTACCTTATGAGAAATCAAGTTTTGGGTTCATACAAGAACTTTGCAGATTGTTCGCGCTTGTAAATGTAGACTTATCATGCTAGCAATTGAAAAAATGAGAATATTTGTAGGATTTCTTATCCGATAAGGAAAAAATTGCCAGTTCTTTATTCTCTTTCATAGCTAAGCGTAAGGATCAAATCGAATTAATTTAAACACAATGGTAGAAAAAGAAGATAATAGAAAGGAAGGACATGAGCGATAAATCTAGGTTTGCTAGTGTGAGTCGTCATAAGTCCGCAAAGTTCTTGAAAGAACCCATAACTTAATCCTCTGCAAGGTAAAACTGAAATAATATGCTGACTAGCCTCAAATATTTGGTTGCATAGGGTTTTCATAGTGCGCAAGCCCTCAGTCCATAATAAGAAGAAACTATAAGCAAAATATGAATAATTAAATAAATTAAGATGAATAAATTAAAGTCAAATCAAGAACTAGAGAGGAGTTGATTGGCAAACAACTCTCGTAGTCCCAAATTTTATGAGCCAGCTTAGAAAAAAGAAGAGAAATTCGCGTGGGTTTACCTAATAACACTCCACCCAAATTACTTCATTATATGTGTCCTAAATATAAAAATGTATGCATTTCTGCTTAGATTAATTAAAAGCAATATGATTTCTCCATCACACACGTGGATTTGCCTCTCATCCTGCTTGATCATCAATTTATGCTCCAATGCCACCAATGAAGTTTATTAATTACGTCCCCATGATTCCTCAATGAAAACAAGGGGAAATTTGCATGGGCATACCTAATCACACTTGAACCCAATTTACTTCATTATATGCTTCATAAATATCAAAACGCATGCATGGACATGAGCGATAAGTCTATGCTCGCTAGTACGAGTGTTAATAAGTCTATAAAGTTCTTAAAAAAACCATAACTTGAATTCCCGCAAGATAGAAAATTGAAATATTATGCTTACTAGCCTCAAGTATTCGGTTGTATACAATGTTTATAGTGCAAAAGCCCTCATTCTATAAGAAGAAGAAATTAGAACCTAAATATGAATAAATAAATAAATAAAGATGAATAAACTAAACTCAAATGAAGAAATAGAGAGGAGTTGACTGGTCAACAGCTCTCGTGGTTCCAAATTTAAAAGCCAGCATAACAAAAATAAGGGAATATTCGCATGGTCCTACCTAATAACACTCCGAACTGATTTACTTCATTATATGCATCCTAAACATTAAAATGCTCATATTCATGATTATAACTATAGTGAAATCATGAACAAGAGAGGACTTAACTAGTCAGCAACTCTCATAAATTTTATGAGCTGCTTAATAAAAATAAAGAGAAATTTGTGTGGGTCTACTTAATAACACTCCGACCCAAATTACTTCATTATGTATGTCCCAAACATCAAAACACTCACATTACTGCTTGTATTACGCTTGGATTAATTGAAAACAACATGATTTCTCCATTACGCCCGTGGATTTACGTCTCGTCCTACTTCATCAAGCTAAATCGCAATACCACAAGTCGAGCTTGTCAATTGTGTTCCTATGATTCCTTACGCCAACCCTTGTGTCATCAGGACTCCTTGTTTATATAGGAATAAAGAATAACAAAGATTCTAATGGTGTAAATCCTAAATTATAATATTAGGGCTTGCCACGATTCTCATCGTCCATCAACTAATTTTCTTTTTTTCATATTTGTTCAAGCATTGGCATTGGTGTCTATGATTATTGCTTCCATGCGCTTTAACTCAACACTCATGTTTATGCTCTCCAAATAAAACCAAACCATCATACTAGACATAGATTAGAAAGAGAGGCATAAAAGAAAAAAAATGAGAACATGGGTAGGATTTTAGATTCAATATGGAAATAAATCAAAAGTTATTTTTTCTTTTCCATGCAGTTAAGCGTAAGATCAAATCAAATTGATTTAAAAATTAAGGGTAGACAAAGAATAGAAAAGAAAGGAAAGACATGAGTGATAAGTCTATATTCACTAGTGCGAGTCTAGATAAGTCTGCAAAGTTCTTGAAAGAACCCATAACTTGATTTCTTGCAAGGTAAAAAACCAAAGTAATATGCTCACTAGCCTCAAGTATTCAGTTGCATGCACTTTTTATAACGCGGAAGCCCTCATTCCTTAAGAAGAAGAAACGAGAAACTAAATATGAATAAACTAAAGTTAAATCATGAACCAAAGCAGAGTTGACAAGTCAACAACTCTCGCAGTTCTAAATTTTATGAGCCAACTTAACGAAAACAGGAAAAATTTGTGTGGGCCTACCTAATAACAGTCTGACCTAAATTACTTCATTATATGCATATTGTATTATGCTTGGATTAATTAAGAAATATGATTTCTCCCTTACGCATGTGGATTTACGGCTCGTCCTGCTTGATCATCAAGCTAAGCCAATGCCACCGGTCAATGTTGTCAACTACATTCCCATGATTCCTTGTGCCATTCCTTGTGTCATCAAGAGTCCTCGTTCCTAGAGGAATAAGGAATGATGGAGATCCCAATGGTGCAAATCCTGGATCAAAATATTTAGACATGCCTCGATTCCCGGCATTTTCTCTTTCCTTCAAAAGAATCATCTGCGATCATTCGGAGAATGATATCAATACTCCATCAACTAATTCTCTTTCTTTACATTTTTCCAAGCATTGTGCCTATGATTGCCTCTTCCACGCGCTTTAACTCAACACTCATGTTCATACTAGACATATATTAGAAAGAGAAGAACAAAAGAAATGAGCATATGAGAACCTAGATAGGATTTCATATCTCATAAGGAAAGAAATTGCAAGTTCTTTATTCTCTTCCATGGCTAAACGTAACGACCAAATCGAATTGATTTAAACACAATGGTAGATAAAGAACATAAAACAAAAGAAGGACGTGAGCAATAAGTCTAGGTTCACTAGTGCGAGTCTTCAAAAGTCTGCAATGTTCTTGGAAGAACCAATAACTTAATTCTCCATAAGGTAGAAAACTAAAATAATATACTCACTAGGCTTAAATATTCGATTGCATGTGGTTTTCATAGTGTGAAAGGCCTCGTTCCATAAGATGAAGAAATTAGAAGTTAAATATGAATAAGCAAATAAAGGAAGATGAATAAACTAAAGTCAAATCAAGAACCAGAGAGAAGTTGACTGGCCAACAACACTCACAGTCTCAAATTATATGAGCCAAGTTAACGAAAATAAGGGATAATTCGCGTGGGCCTATCTAATAACACTCTGGCCCAAATTACTTCATTTTATGCTTCCCAAACATCAAAATGTGCACATTCCCGCATAGATTAATCGAAAGCAACATAATTTCTCTATCACCCACGTGGATTGGCATCTTGTCCTGCTTGATCATCAAGTCACACTCCAATGCTATTGGTGAAGCTTGTCAATTATGTTCCCATGATTTCTTAACAAAAATAAGGAAAAATTCACGTGGGCATACCTAATAACACTATGACCCAATTAACTTCATTAAATGACTCCTAAGACATCAAAACACACGCATTCCTAATGTGAGCTCTATTTACCGAGAGATAGAACCTAAATGAAATTGATCCTAACTTTAGGATCATCAAATTTAGATCTATGATGATGCAACTAAAACTTTTTGATTATACGAATTCAATAACTAGTTATAAAAAGATGTATGTCGCCACAATTCCAAAAGCTTAAAAGATTAAGTTTTAAAAACTGACAAGACAAGGAATTTGCAAACAATGCAAGAAAACTTGAAAAGTTCACAAAGAACAAAGTAAAGAAAATAACTCACTTTATTGATAAGAAAATAAATCATACAAGATTGATTGACATAGATCGCCGAATGGAAGGTATTTATAGTGCTCCTACAAACCTGGAATGACACTAGAAAAGGAATAAAATCACTTAGGAAATAATATATTACTTCCCAAAGTAAATAAGAAATAAATTCCTAA
Source organism: Ricinus communis (assembly GCF_019578655.1). NCBI lineage: Eukaryota > Viridiplantae > Streptophyta > Magnoliopsida > Malpighiales > Euphorbiaceae > Ricinus > Ricinus communis. The sequence continues at coordinate 13,196,298 of NC_063264.1, read as the reverse complement.
ATAGCTAAAAAAGCATTTGTCTCCTATAATTAAGCTAGGAGAAAGGAAATAAGTCATTTAGGGAGTAAATCATTACTTCTTAGCATATAAGAAATTTCCTAAACAACAAAAATAGATGGTGCCACCCCCTCGTTGACTAGTCATTAAGTTTAAGTTGAAACCCTAATCAATTAACGAGGTCACACGCATGGGTTTGCTCCTTAATTCCTCCTTGGCCCAACTTGGTTTCTTAGTTCCTTATTAACTTGATTTGCATTATTAAGGCCCAATTGGATTTAATCAAGCCCTATGGTATTAGATCAAGCTAATAAGTCTTGGACTTGATTTTAGAGTTGACTCCTCATGGCTTGTAGTGTCTTGAACCCAAATATTTTTATAAGCCCAACAAGTGCTTCCTTCATCTTCTTGGCCTTTGATCCTGTGATTGGTCCTTCTTGGATGTTTAAAGGGTCTTGAGCTCTTGAAGTATATGGACTCTTGGCCTTGGTCACATTAATTCTCAATTGTATTAATCGAAAGCAACATGATTTCTCTCTTATACATGTAGATTTGCATCTCATGCTACTTGATCATCAAGTTACACCCCAATGCCATCGAGAAAATTTACGTCAGCGTACCTAATAACACTCTAGCCAAATTTACTTCATTACATGCCTACTAAACATTAGAATGCGCTAATTCCCACTTGGATTAATTAAAAGCAACATGATTTCTCCCTTATGCACTTGGGTTTACATCTTGTCGTACTTGATCATCACCGGTTAAGCTTGTCAATTACGTTCCCATGATTCCTTATACAAATCCTTATATCATCAGGAGTACTCATGCATCGAGGAATAAAGAATAATGGAGACCCCTATAGTGCAAATCTCGAATCGAAATCATTAGGCGTGCCTCCATTTATATTATTCCCATTTTTCCTCTAAAAGATTCGTCCGTGATCATTAAGAGAATGACATTAACACTTAATCAACTAATTTTCTTTCATTGTATTTGTCCAAGCTTAGGTTCATTGCGTGTGACTACAGCTTCCACATGCTTTCACTCAATACTCTCATGTTTATGCTCGCCAAATAAAACCAAACCAACATACTAGATAGAGATTAGAAAGAGACGTACAAAAGAAATGAATAGAATGAGAACATAAGTAGGATTATGAATCTGATAGGGAAAAAAATCATGATTTCTTTATTCTCTTCCATATGGCTAAGTGTAAGGATCAAATCGAATTGATTTAGACATAAGAGTAGACAAAGAAGATAAAATAAAGAAAATACGTGAGCGATAAGTCCAGGTTTGCTAGCGTGAGTCTTCATAAGTCTATAAAGTTCTTGAAAGAACCCATAACTTGATTTCTTCCAATGTAGAAGACTAAAATAATATGCTCACTATTTGAAATATTTGGTTGTATGTGGTTTTTGTGGTGCGAAAATCCTCATTTCATCAGAAGAAGAAACTACAAGCAAAATATGAATAAGTAAATCAAGAACCAGAGAGGATTTCTGATGCAACAAAGACAAGAACTATAAATGATCTTTTAAGTTTTCAAGGAGGTCGAATGACAAGATCCAAGTCCAAAAGGATGCAATAAGCTTTATTGGGCTTAATTAAAGTAATTTTGAGTGTTCAAACACAGCAACGCTCAGCCCAAGGCTTAGGATTGCAAAAAGGGACCAAAATCATCAATTTAGTGTAATAAGTTTGGCCTAAACTCAATGGTCCACTACAATTCATTTGAAGCCTTTTTATTTTTATTTTTATTAGGTTTTCTTAAGTTATGGTATGACTAGTTGTCATTTGGAGTGACACAATGGAAGCACATGGTTAGTTATAATTTGAAGTTACAAAATGGATGCACATGATTAGTGGTCATTTGGGAGTTACAAAATGAGTGCTATCAATGTAAAAACAACCACTTTTTTTAATGAGTTTTAATAGAAATTAAAGGGAAAAACATGGGAAAGCTCAAAAGACATCTATTTAGGGTTCTTGGTCTTGTTTTGGCTATAAATATCAAAGCTAAATTCATTTGTAAATTTCAATTGATGAATGATAATCTTTATTTGCTCTTTGTGAGTGTTTATGCTTAAGTTCTTGCATGAACTTTGAACTTATCAAACTATTAGTTTGTGGCGTTCTCTAATCAAAATCTTGTATTTGATTCTTAACTTATCAAATCATACTTGGTTTGTGGCGTTTGGAGTTGAATTCATGTGCTAGTTTCATTGTTGGAACTAGTTTTTCCTAACTTCAACTAAGGAGATCCTTGGATTTTGGAATCATCTTGATTGGAGGGTGTTTTCAAGCATTCCATATGTATCTTAACCAAATAGTGATTGGGGTGTATGGTTGCTAAGATGATGATTTCCAACCATTTGGTATAAGAGCTTGCTTCAAGTTGATGTTTGCTTATGTTTGTGTTTTCTGTGTTATTGAAGTTTCTCATCTTCTTCACTTTATCTTTATTTGGGCCAAATTATTTTTGTTTCAATTCCTGTCCTTCTAAGTACTCTTTCTTTTTAAAGTTTACACCTTTGTGTTCATAAAATAGATTTTTTTTGTCCCTTCTTGTTAATCTCTTTGTTTTATTCTTAATCTCTTTTCACTTTTGTTCTTATCATAAAAAAATCATAGAAAATTAAAAAGGTCAAAGAAAAGGAAGGTTTGGATGGCATAAAATCCTTATTCTATTATTTTCTTTCATTGTTTTCTTGTGTATAGCTACTTTAAATTTGGCCTTACCTAACAACTTGATCTAGACCAATCTTTCTTTTTCACTCCATTGAATTGCCATAATCTAATTTGTTTTGTTTAGGTGATTAGTTCATCTAAAAACCTAAAGCAAAAGCAAGAGACGTAAAAGGCAATAATGGTGAGACTAGCATCGAGAAAAGCCAAGTCTTGAATGAAACATGAGTGGTGTGACATTTTAATTGAGAGAAACACATGAGGGAGTGTTTTTATAAGGCTATCCTAACTTGTTTTTCAGTTTTTGCACAATGTCAAAAGGACAAGTTTCAAGTAGTGTTGGAGCATCTATTGAGTAAACTTTGCAAGCAACGGAAAAGGAGTTTAAAAGAATGTATAGGCGGATGGATGATGTTGTTGAAAGTGTAAGAAGGCAAGGTGAAACTATTACAAGGATTCAGAATGAGCCTAAAATAGAAAGGCAACTCAAGCGAAATGGTCCAAGTAAGTTTGATTCTAAACTTAATTCGAGTCATAGTTCTTCTAATTGGAAATCAAATTGGAGTAAAAATGATGATAAATTTGCTAAGTGGATGAGAACAAGAATAAAAATGAAATGGGAGCAAAAATAAAATTGAGAATCAAGCTAATCAATCTAGAAACCTGAAGTGTTTAAAGTCTCTTGGACAAGGTTATTATGCACGTGATTGGCTTAATAAGAGGACCATGATTGTTAAAGATGGAACTGTTGAATCTAAAAGTGAAAATGAAAATGTTGATAAGAATGATGACATGTCAACTTTAGAGGATGTTAGTGATGTTGAGTATGCTAAAGGGTATGTGTTAGTACAACGCATACTTAATTTGCAATGTAAACATGATAAACATGGAGAGCAGCGTGAGAATTTGTTTCATACTAATTGTTTAATTGCTATTAAGTTGTGTAATATGATTTTTGATAGCGAAAGTTGTACTAATGTTGCTAGTACTTTGCTTCTACAGAAATTGAAATTACCAACTACCAAACAGCCAAGGCTTTACAGGTTGCAATGGTAGAATGATAGTGGTATTGTGAAGGTAAATAAAGAAGTGCTAATTTCTTTCTCCATTAGGAGATATAAGGATGAGGTGCTTTGTGATGTGGTTACCATATATGTTGGATATGTTTTATTGGGAAGACCTTGGCAATATGATAGGCACGTGATATATGATGGATTTAATAATCAATATTCCTTGACTATTGATGGACAAAATTTCAGTCTTGGACCATTACCTCCCAAGGCCATTTTTGATGATCAAATGAGAATTACACAACAATATAAAGATCTTGAATCTTTATATAGGGCGTGCTTCAAGCTATGTCACTTATTACCCTTTTGAGAGAAGGAAGCATGGGATACAACATGGCCATGCTTAAAGGCATGTCACCTACTGGTCTACAAATCAGAAGGAAGCGTGGGGTACGACATGGTCGTGCTTAAAGCTGCGTCTCCTACTGGTCTTCAAATTAAAAGAATGTGTGAGATGCAACACGATCGTGCTTAAAGCCGTATCACTATTGCATTGCTTTGCTCAAGATTCAATAATAGTGGATTAGTCTATATAAGACTAATACACAATATATTATGTGTTATTAGGTATAATTTACTTTATTTTTAAGTTTTGACCAAGTTTTTCCTTTTTAACTTATGTTTAAGTGTGAGAGTTATTATTTAGGAGTTACAAAAATGTAAGACTTAAGTCTCCAACAACTATATTTTTAATTGTGTGTTAGTGAGGAGCTATGTGAGGTGTTTAAACATGTCTAAGGTTTCTTTAGATCTAGCTTTGTCTATATATACCAAGCTAAGCTTCATTTATAATCAACTTTTGATGATTGATATATTACATTACACTTGTGATTATTTTTGCTTAGGTTCTTATCTGCACTTTGAACTTATCAAACTTATTTTAGTTTGTGGCATTCTCTAACTAAAAAACTTGGTTTTAATTCTTTACTTATCAAATATTTTTGGTTTGTGGCATTGGGATTGGATTCAAGTGCTAATTTGATTATTAATTAATAACAATTGAAATTAGTTTCATGAAATTCTTTTAACGGATCCTTGGAATCATCTTGATTGGAGGGTATTTTCTTACATTCCATATGTATCATAACTTGTTAGTTATTATAGTTTATGGTTGCTAAAGAGGTGATTTCCTACTAATAACTCTTGTAGTCCCACATTTTATGAGCCAGCTTAACGAAAAAATAAAGAGAAATTCACGTGGGCCTACCTAATAATATTCCTACCTAAATTACTTTATTATATGCGTCCCAAACATGAAAACACTCGTGTTTCCACTTGTATATGGTTGGATTAATTGAAATAATATGATTTCTCCCTTCAACGCGTGGGTTTACGTCTCATCTTGCTGGATCATCAAGCTTAGCTTGAATGCCACCAGTCAAGCTTGTCAATTGCGTTCCATGATTCTTTACACTAATCCTTATGTCATAAGCAATCTTCCTGCATAAAGGAACAAGGAATGATGGAGATCCCAATGATGTAGATCCTGATTTATAATATTTAGGAGTGCTTTTATTCTCATTGTTCCCTCTTTCCTCTAAAATATTTGTCCATGATCATTTCGACAATGATATCAATACTCGATCAACTAATTTTCCTTCTTCGTATTTATCCAAGCATTGGATCGGTGCCTATGATTGTTGCTTCCACGCACTCTCACTCAACATTCATGGTTATGCTCCCCAAATAAAACTAAACCATAAGATATAGGTGATACAGATCAAATAAGCATAATTAAAGCCTACGAATTGCATAAGATTTTGTGTTTGACAAGATTATTTAGAAGAATTCAATTTATCTTATTTAGGCAATTTAATGCAATTCCATTGTCAGATGCCTTAATGGAAGATCCAATTATGAAAGAAGATATGGATATACAAGATTGGTGGATTTGGGTCATGACATAATGGGTAAATGCAAGTAAATATCAAAGCCCAGGCTTGACCAAACCTTGCATGATCATTTGGACTTATTGAAGCCATTACACACTTTAGGCTTGAGAAGGAAGGGGGGCATACACATTTTCCAAAGAAGGGAAGCTTTATGAGGTGCCACTTTAGTGCTTCCTTGACTTAATCGAACATCTACACCAAAGAGGGAACAACGGGCAACCCTTTTTTAGCTATTTAGGAATATATTTTGATTGATTCAGTCATATCTTTATTGATTATGTATGACTAAATCAATTAAGCTTCTTATTTTGTTACTTTGGAAGTCTTTTATTATAGCCTTTTAGAATAGACTTTTATTATTCCCTAATTAAGCATAGTTCCTTATTTTGTTATTTTGGAAAACTTCTATTCAGGATATACTTTAGTTTATTCCTAATTAGTTTATTTCCTTTATGCAAATAGAAAATTAAGTTATGTCTTTATCTATTTAAACCTTATGTAGCCGAATGGTATAAGGATTGAACATTGTTAAAATAAAATTATTGTGAGATTATTCGTACTAGGTTCCTTTTAGAACTTTTCGAACTGATCAAGAATTTGTTCTTGTGGTGTTCATCTTAACCTATCACTCACTTTTTACCTTTCTTGAGTGTGGAATCAACCATTATTCTTATACCAAGGTTCGAGATACAAGTTATCTTTGGTTCAAGGTTCATTAAAGATTAGATTTAGCTTTTTAAGGAATCTTTTTCTAATTCCGCGTGTTGGATCTTGACACAGGTTGCCAAGGTTCATATCAATAGGTAGAATTTCAGATCCAATAAAGAAAGAAATCATAACTTCTTTCTTCTCTTCCATACGACTAAGCAAAAGGATCAAATAGAATTGTTATAAACAGATAGGTAGACAAAGAACGCAAAAGAAAGGAAGGATGTGAGCGATAAGTGTATGATCGCAAGCACAAGTCTTAATAAGTCTGTATAGTTCTTGAAAGAATCTATAACTTGATTTTCCATAAGGTAGAAAACTGAAATAATATGCTCAGTAGCCTCAAGTATTCGGTTGCATGAGGTTTTTATAGTGCAATAGTCATCATTCCATAAGAAGAAGAAACTAGAAGCTAAATATGAATAAATAAATATAGAAAGATGAATAAACTAAAGTCATATAAAAAATTAGAGAGGAGTTGACTGGTCAACAACTCTCGTAGTCCCAAATTCTAAGAGCCAACTTAACAAAAACAAGGGAGAATTTGTGTGCACCTACACAATCACACTTCGACCTAAATTACTTCATTATATGCGTTCTAACGCTCGCATTTTCATTTGTATTACGCTTGGATCAATCGAGAACAATATGATTTCTCCCTTACGTGCGTGAATTTACATCTCGTCCTTCTTCATCATCAAGCTAAGCCCAAATGCCATCGGTCCAACTGATCAATTGCATTCCCATGATTCCTTATGCCAATCCTTGTGTCATCAGGAATCCTTGTGCCTTGAGGAATAAGGAATGATGGAGATCCCAACAGAATAAATCATTTATCAGAATATTTGGGCGTGCCTCAATTCTCGTCATTCCCTCATTCCTCTAGAGATTCGTCTGAGACCATACGGAGAATGATATCAATACTCGATCAACTAATATTCTTTCTTCGCATTCGTCCAGGCATTGGTTTGGTGCTTATGATTATTGTTTCCATATGCTTTCACTCAACAATCGAGTTTAAGCTCCCTAAATAAAACCAAACCATCATACTATATAAAGAGGAACAAAAGAAATGAACAAAATGAGAATATAAGTAGGACTTTGGATTCGGTAAGAAAAGAAATCAAAAGTTCTTTATTCTTTTCATACAACTAAGCATAGATATCAAATTAGAATTGATATAAACACAAGGGTAGAAAAAGAACACAAAAGAAGGGAAGTGTGTGACTGATAAGTCCATGTCCGCAAGTGCGAGTCTTGATAAGTCCGCAAAGTTCTTTAAAGAATCCATAGCTTTATTTCCTGCATGGTACAAAACTGAAATAATATACTCACTAACCTCAAGTATTCGGTTGCATGCAGTTCTTATAGTGCGAAAGCCCTTATTTCATAAGAAGAAGAAACTATAAGCTATATATGAATATATAAATAAAGAAAGATAAATAAACTAAAGCAAAATCAACAAGCAGACAGTAGTTGATTGGTCAACAATGGTTTAATTAAACTAAGTTTGTAAAATACCAAGCCTTCCGTTGATAAATCTTGATGCAATTGTCTTTCTATCTTCTTTAGCTTAGGTTTAGGATTATAAAGATTTCGCCGACACTTTTTATAGTAATCATCATTTTTCATAGTAATCATCATTCTTTCGTCCCTACAATCTATTGTAAGATTGATAAAGCAGATCTCGACGTCCTTTAGCAAAATCTTCTTGAAAAAACATCTCTCACACATAATCTCATGTGTTTAACACTCAAATCCTAATCTTTGGTGCTTATAAAGGCTAAAACAATCAATTAACAAACAACCAAAATTGTAACGACTCAATAACCAATGAATCTGATTTAGCACACACAAAAACACAAACTAAGGAAACAAAACTAGTATTAATGAACAAGATTAAGTCTAAAACACATAAGAGAAAAGATGAACTAACGAAAAACTAAGCTTGATGAATGAATTAAAAGAAAAGGACAAATTTGGTTTTTGTAGAATAAAGAACATATTTAATGCTTAAGAAATAAAGGAAAGAAAACGAATTGGACTCTAAAAATAGTAAGGAATACAAATTGAATAAGAAAAATACTCTAGACAAGAAAACAAATCACAAAGAAGAAGAAAATAACCGAATAAGATTTTTCTTTTTACTGTAAAGAAAAAAAAATTAACTAAAAAATAAAGGATACGTACTTGATTGATGAGCCAAAGCTCTAATACCAAATGATGTCTTCACCAAGTATAATCAAGCAAAAAAACTCCAATTCCCAACCAAACCCTTATATAACTTGTACTTAAGAACCTTAATTATAAAGAATTAAAGGCTGTTTAACATAAACAAAAGTTTATATTAACTAAATTTGTAACATACCAAGCCTTCACTTGATCAATTCACTAAGTTCATAAAGAATAAAAGAAGAGAATTAACTCTAAAATAATCAATATTCAACAACTCCCTTTACATATAAATTTGTACTATCTTATATAGGCCTTAAAAAAACCTAATTCTATAATGATAAGGAAGCAAATAACAATAAGACTAGGAATATAACTCCTAAACTAAAAGGATAACTTAAAACAAGACTCCTAACTATTAAAAGACTCCTTTAAATGAACAAATACTCCTAAAATTCGTCCAACACTACCCCATATAAAAAAAACATGACATTTGGGCTTAAGTAACATGTAATAAGCGGCCTATATTTGAGTATTGGACACCAAATAGCTTGACTTGTTTATTTAGGCCTATTTTGACTTGTTTGTGCCTCCATTTATTGAATTAAGTGGATAAGAGTATCTTGAGGCCCATTGTCTTGATTAAGCCCAATCTCACTTGGACTTTGGATCTCCAATCCAAGCTTCAACTCTTGCTTCACGAACACTCCTAAAGCATCCTTGACCTTTTTCATGTGAGCTCTAGTCATTGGTCCATCATATTTGAGTGGCTTGTCTACAATCTAATTGGATTAAGATTCCTAGTTGGAGAAGAATTCCTAGTTGAAGTAGGACTCCTCGTGGGACTATTCCTAGTGGAAGTAGGATTCCTAGTTGGAGTAGGACTCCTCGTGGGACTAGAATTCCTAGTGAAAGTAGGATTCCTAGTCGGAGTAGGATTCCTTGTGCTTGTAGAATTCGCATCATTCCCTCCTTCCTTGTGAGGATTCAAGCGCACCTTTTCATGTAATGCCCTAACAAAATAAACCTTCTTTTGACCATCTAAATCAACTCTCATATGCAAAGGTCAAAAGGAGATAAATCCAATGGACTCAAAGGAATAAAACCATAAACAATCTCAATAGGGCAATAATGAGTAGATAAATGCACACTACAATTATAAGCAAATTCAATATATGGCAAACAATCTTCCCAAGTGTTCAAATTCTTCTTAATCAATGTTTGGAATAATTGACCCAAAGTGCAATTTATTACCTTAGTTTGACCATCAGTTTTGGGGGTGACATGTAGTAGAAAATAATAACTTAGTTCCTAATTTACCTCATAAAGTCCTTAAAAAAAAACTGGAATTTTGCATCCCTATTAGTAATAATAGATCTAGGCATACCATGTAAATGAAAAATCTCTTTAAAGAACAAACAACAATGTGTAGTGCATCATTAGTCTTATGAAAAGCAATAAAATATGCCATCTTAGAAAAGCAATCTACAACCACAAAAATAGAATCATTCCCACGTTTTGACCTAGGTAAACCCAAAATAAAATCCATAGAAATATCAATCCAAGGCATACTAGATACAGGTAGTGGTATATATAATCCAAGAGGCTTAGATTTAAACTTAGCTTGTCTACACACAATGCACTTACCATAAATTCTTTGCACTTCTATATGCATGTTTGGCCAATGAAAGTGATCATGTAAAATATCTAAAGTCTTAGCAACTCTAAAATGCTCCATAAGACCACCCTAATGTGCTTCTATTACTAAAAGTTCAAGCAATCTACTCTTAGGTACATATAATTTATTATCCTTAAATAAGAATCCATTATGCCTATAGTACTTTTCACATGTAAACTTTTCAAATGCATTATAAAACTTGCTAAAATCATGGTCATCGTTATATAAATCTTTAATATACTCAAAGCCAAGCAATTTAGCATCAAGAGTGCTAAGAAGCACATACCTTCAAGATAATGTATCAGCAACTATGTTTTCCTTACCTTGTTTATACCCTCTAACATATGGAGAAGATTTGATAAACTCATTCCACTTTGCATGATGATTGTTAAGCTTTTGTTGACCCTTCAAATACTTCAAAGGTTCGTGATTGGTGTGAAACACAAACTCTTTAGGCTATATATAATGCTGCAATGTTCGCAAAGCTCTCACTAATGCATACATCTCCTTATCATAAGTGGATACTTCAAGGCTGCCTCGTTTAGCTTTTCACTAAAGTAAGCAATTGGCTTTCCTTCTTGCATAAGAATGACTCCCATCCCCAAACTTGAAGTATCACATTCAATTTCAAAGGTATTAGAAAAGTTAGGCAAAGAAAGTAAAGGGGCAAAAATCAACTTATCTTTAAGCGTGTTAAACACTTTCTCTTTAGCATCTCCCCACTTGAATCCCACACTCTACTTGATTATTTTGGTTTATGGTGCGGTAATAAAATCACAAAAAAATGAGCGAACATCTCCAATACACTTAGGTGTAAGCAACTCCTTGATTGCCTTAACCTTCTCTTCCAGTACTAAATGCATATGCTTAATGTGTTAATTTAATGACTTACTATACACAAGTATATCATCCAAATACACAACAATAAACTTTCTGAAGAATACACGTAAAACATGGTTCATTAATATCATGAAAGTACTAGGTGCATTAGTTAATCCAAAAGGCATAACTAACCATTCATATAAACCATATTTTATTTTAAAAGTGGTTTTTCATTCATCAACATCTTTCATCCTAATTTGGTGATAACCACTCTAAGGATCAATCTTAGAAAATATACATGCACCATGCAACTCATCAAGCATGTCATCTAAACAAGGAATAAGATGTCAATATTTTACTGTTATTTTATTCACAGTGCCATAATCAACACACATCCTCTAAGTCCCATCCTTATTAGGCATCAATAAAATGGGCACAACACTTGTCGTTCATTCGATTTGAATAATACACTTAGCCTTATAGAAGAGAACCAAGAACTTGTGATTTCTTTTCTTATCGGATCGAAAACCTACCTATTTTCTCATTTTATTTGTTTCTTTTATGTCTCTCTTTCTAATCTCTATCTAGTATGATAGTTTGTTTTTATTTGGGGAGTAGAAACATGAGTCTTGAGTGAAAGCGCATGGAAGTGGCACTCGTATGCACCGATCCCATGTTTGGATAAAACGAAGAAAGAAAATTTGTTGAACGAGTATTGATATAAATCTCTCAATGAAGAGAATCAAGGCGCACCCAAATATTCCAATTCAGGATTGCACCTTTGGGATCTTCATCATTCCTTCTTCCTCAAGGCACGAGGACTTTCAATAACACAAGGATTAACGTAAGGACTTATGGGAGTGCAATTGATAAGCTTGACCAGTGGCAATGGGGCTTAGTTTGATAATCAAGCAGGACGAGATGATAATCCACCCACATAAAATCACGTTGCTTTTTGTTAATCCAACCGAGAATGAGGGAGTTTTGTAGTTTGGGAGGCATCTAATGAAGTCAATTGGGCCAAAGTGTTAATCGGTACGCCCACTCAAAATTTCCTTTATTTTTCATTAAGGAATCATGGGAATGAAATTGACAAGCTTGATCAGTGGCACTGGGGTGGGACTTAATGATCAAGCAGCACGAGATGCTAATCCACGCGCGTAAGGGAGAAATCATATTGCCTTCGATTAATGGAAGTGGGAATGCGTGCATTTTGATGCTTGGGGAGGCATATAATGAAGCATATTAGGCCCAAGTATTATTAGGTATGCCTATGCAAATTTTTTCTTCTTTTCGTTAAGGAGTCATAGGAACTTAATTGACAAGCTTCATTAGTGGTATTGTAGCTTGACTTGATTATCAAGCAAGACGAGACAGATATCCATGCGCGTGATGGAGAAATCATGTTGCTTTCGATTAATCCAAGTGGGAATATGCACATTTTGATGTTTAAGACGCATATAATGAAGTTGGTCGAGTATCACTAGCATTCTCCAAATGATCGCAGACGAATCTTCTAGGGAAAGAGGGAACGACAAGAATCGAGACATGCTCCAATATTCTGATTCAGGTTTTGCACCATTAGAATCTTCACCATTCCTTGTTCCTCTGGGCATGAGGACTCTTGATGACATAAAGATTAGTGTAAGAAATCATGGGAACACAATTGACAAGTTTTATCAGTGGGATTGGGGCGTGACTTGATGATCAAATAAGACGAGACCCAAATCCTTGATTGAAACCCATATTAATCCAAGTGGGAATGCAAGCGATTTGATATTTAGGACACATATAATGAAGTAATTTAGGCTAGACTATTATTAGATAGGCCCACGTGAATTTTCCCTTGCTCATAAAATTTAGGACATTAACTCCTATTTGACTTTATTTATTTATTTGTTTGTTCAAATTTAGCTTGTAGTTTCTTCTTCATATGGAATGACTACTTTTGCACTATGAAAACCACATGTAACTAAATATTTGAGGCTAGTGAGCATATCATTTGATCCTTACACGTAGTCATATGGAAGAATAAAGAACTTGCAATTTCTTCTCTTACTAGATCCAAAATCCTACCTATGCTCTCATTTCTTCATTTCTTTTATTCGTCCCTTTCTAATCTATGTTTAATATGATGGTTTGATTTTATTTGGTAAGCATAAACACGAGTATTGAGTTAAAGCGTGTGGAAGTGGCAATCATAGGCAACGATGCAATGCTTGGACAAATGTGAAGGAAGAAAATTAGTTAATAGAGTATTGATATAATTCTCCAAGTAATTGTAGAGGAATGTTTTGGAGGAAAGAGGGAAAGCCGAGTATCAAGACACGCCCAAATATTCTAATTCATTGCACTATTAGGTTCTAAATCATTCCTTGTTCCTCTAGGCACAGGGACTCCAGATGATGCAAGGATTGGCATAAGGAATCATGGGAACACAATTGACAAGCTTTGCCGGTGGACTTGGGCGTGACTTGATGATTAAGCAAGATGAGATGTAAATCCATGCGTGTAAAGGAGAAAGAAATCATGTTGTTTTCAATTAATCCAAGTATAATACAAGCGAGAATGTGAGCATTTTGATGTTTGGGATGCTTACAATGAAGTAATTTGGGTCGAAGTATTATTAGGTAGGCCTATGTGAATTCTCTCTTGGTTCCGTAAAGCTGGCTCATAAAATTTGGGACTACGAGAGTTGTTGACCAGTCAACTCTTCTTTGGTTTATGATTTGACTTTAGTTTATTCATCATTATTTATTTATTTATTCATATTTAGCTTGTAGTTTCTGCTTCTTATGGAATGAGGGCTTTCACACTATAAACACCGCATGCAACTGAATACTTGAGGCTAGTGAGAATATTATTTTCATTTTCTACCTTGTGGGAAATCAAGTTTTGGGTTCATATAAGAACTTTGCGGATTGATGAAGACTTGCACTTCCAAACATATAATTATCATACCAACTAACGAACAAATGAGAATATAGGTAGGATTTTGTATCCTATAAGGAAAGAAATTGCTAGTTCTTTATTCTCTTTCATGGCTGAGCATAAGGATCAAATCAAATTGATTTAAACACAATGGTAGACAAAGAACATGATAGAAAGGAAGGACATGAGCGATAACACTAGGTTCGCTAGTGTGAATCTTCATAAGTATGCAAAGTTCTTGAAAGAACCGATAACTTAATTCTCTGCAAAGTAGAAAACTGAAATAATACACTCACTAGTCTCAAATATTCGGTTGCATGCAGTTTTCATAGTGCGCAAGTCCTCATTCCATAAGAAGAAGGAACTAGAACCTAAATATGAATAATTAAATAAAGTAAGATAAATAAACTAAAGTCAAATCAAGAACGAGAGAGTAGTTGACTGGCAAACAACTCTTATAGTCCCAAATTTTATGAGCCAACTTAACGAAAAAAAGAAAAATTCACATAGGTCTACCTAATAACACTCTGACCAAACTACTTCATCATATGTGTCCAAATATAAAAATGTACATATTCCCCCTTGGATTAATCGAAAGCAATATGATTTCTCTATCACGCATTTGTGTGTCATCCTGCTTGATCATGAAGTCATCCTCCAATGCCACCAACGAAGTTTATAAATTACATTGCCATAATTCCTTAATAAAAATAAGGGAAACTTTTTGTGGGCGTACCTAATCACACTTGAACCCTATTTACTTCATTATATGCCTCACAAATATCAAAACACGCACATGGATGTGAGTAATAAGTCTATGCTCGCTAGCGTGAGTGTTGATAAGTCTGCAAAGTTCTTAAAAGAACCCATAACCTGATTTCCTACAAGGTAGAAAATTGAAATATTATGCTCGCTAGCCTTAAGTATTCAATTACATATGGTTTTTATAGTGCAAAAACCCTCATTCCATAAGAAGAAGAATTAGAACCTAAATATGAATAAATGAATAAAGAAAGATGAATAAACTAGTCCTAAATTTTAAAAGTCACTTAATAAAAATAAGGAGAAATTTCGGTAGACCTACTTAATAACACGCCGACCTAAATTACTTTATTATATGCATCCCAAACATCAAAATGCTCGCATTACCGCTTGTATTGTACTTGGATTAATTGAAAATAACATGACTTCTCCCTTATGCCCGTGGATTTACATCTATTCCTGCTTGATCATCAAGCTAAATCGCAATTCCACCGGGCAAGCTTGTCAATTGCATTCCTATGATTCCTTATAAAAATCCTTGTGTCATCAGGACTCTTCGTGCACATAGGAACAAGGAATAATAGAGATTCCAATGGTGCAAATCGTGAATCATAATATTAAGGCATGCCAGGATTCTCGTCGTTCCCTCTTTCCCTACCAAAAGATTCATCTATGATCATTCGAAGAATGATATCAATACTCTATCAACTAATTTTCTTTCTTCACATTTGTCCAAGCATTGCACTGGTGCCTATGATTATCGCTTTTATGCACTTTAACTCAATAGAAAATGAATTAAATCAGAACATAGATAGGATCTCAGATTCAATATAGAAAGAAATCAAAAGTTCTTTGTTCTTTCCCATATGGCTAAGCGTAAGATCAACAACTCTCGTAGTTCTAAATTTTATGAGCCAACTTAATGAAAATATGAGAAAATTCACATGGGCCTACCTAATAATAGAATGACCTAAATTACTTTATTATATGCGTTCTAAAAATCAAAGCGCTCGCATTTCCTGTTGTAGTATGCCTGGATTAATTCAAAAAGAAAATATGATTTCTCCCGCATGTGGATTTATGGCTTGTCCTGCTTGATCATCAAGCTAAGCCCAATGCCACCAGTCAATGTTGTCAACTGCATTCCCATGATTCCTTATGCCAATCCTTGTTTCATCAAGAGTCCTCATTCCTAGAGCAACAAGGAATGATGGAGATCCTAATAGTGCAAATCTTGGATCAGAATATTTGGGCATGTCTCGATTCTTGGCATTCCTTCTTTCCTCCAAAAGAATCGTCCATGATCATTGAGAGAATGATATCAATACTGTATCACCTAATTCTCTTTCTTTGAATTTGTCCAAGCATTATGCCTAAGATTGCCTCTTCCACGCGTTTAACTCAACACTCATATTTATACTCACCAAATAAAACCAAACCATCATACTAGACATAGATTAAAAAGAGAAGAACAAAAGAAACAAAAATATGAGAACCTAGATAGGAGTTCGTATCTGATAAGGAAAGAAATTGCAAGTTCTTTATTCTCTTCCATGGCTAAGCGTAAGGATCAAATCGAATTGATTTAAACACAATGGTAGACAAAGAACAAAAAAAATAAAAAGTAGGACGTGAGAGATAAGTCTAGGTTCGCTAGTGCGAGTCTTCGTAAGTTTGCAATGTTCTTGGAAGAGCTAATAACTTAATTCTCTACAAGGTGGAAAACTGAAATAATATGCTCAATAGGCTTAAATATTCGTTGCATGCAGTTTTCACAGTGCGGAAGTCCTCATTCCATAAGAAAAATAAACTAGAAGCTAAATATGATTAAGCAAATAAAGGAAGATGAATAAACTAAAGTCAAATCAAGAACCAGAGAGGAGTTGACTGGCCAACAACTCTCATAGTCCCAAATTTTATTAGCCAGCTTAACGAAAACAAGGGATAATTCATATGGGTCAATTCCTATGTCATCAAGAGTCCTCATATTTGGAGGAACAAGAAATGATGGAGATCCTAATAGTGCAAATCCTGAAATGAAATATTTAGGTGTGCCTCGATTCTCATCAGTCCCTCTTTCTTCCAAAAGATTCGTCCACGATCCTTTGGAGAATGATGTTAATACTGATCATCTAATTTTCTTTCTTCCCATTTGTACAAGCATTAGATCGGTGCCTATGATTGCCTCTTCCATGAGCAGTCACTCAACACTCGCATTTATGCACCCCAAATAAAACCAAAGCATCATACTTGATAGAGATTAGACAAAGAGGCATAAAAAAAATGAACAAAATGAGAACATAGGTAGGATTTCAGATCCAATTAGGAAAGAAATCATAAGTTATTTATTCTCTTCCATATGGCTAAGCATAAGGATAAAAAAGAATTTATTTAAACATAAGGATAAAAGAGAATTGATTTAAACACAAGGGTAGACAAAGAGCACAAAAGAAAGGAAGGACATGAGCGATAAATCTATGTTTGCTAGAGCGAGTCTTGATCAGTCTGCAAAGTTCTTATACAAACCCAAAACTTGATCTCCCACAAGGTAGAAATTAGAAATAGTATGCTCACTAGCCTCAAGTATTCAGTTGCATCTGGTTCTTATAGTGCAAAAGCCCTTATTCCATAAGAAGAAGAAACTAGAAGCTAAAATATGAATATATAAATAAAGAAAGATGAATAAACTAAAGTCAAATCAAGAACTAGAGAGTAGATGACTGGTCAACAACTTTCGTAGTCTTAAATTTTAAGAGCTTAACAAAAATAATAGAAAATTCGCATGGGCCTGCATAATAGCATATGACCTAAACTTGTTTATTATATTACACCAATCCTTGTGTCATTAGGAGTCCTCATGCCTAGGAGAACAAGGAATGATGGAGACTTCAATGGTGCAAATCCTCAACGTAATATTTGGTTATGCCTCAATTCTCATCGTTCCCTCTTTCCCCTAAAAGACTCGTCCGTGATCATTCAGAGAATGATATGAATACTTGTTCAACTAATTTTCTTTCTTCACATTTGTCCAAGAATTGGGTCGGTGCCTATAATTGTCTTTTCCATGCGCTTTCAATCAACACTCGTTTTAATGCTCCACAAATAAAATAAAAAATCATACTATAAAGAGATTAGAAAAGGAAGCATAAAAAATATGAATAAAATGATTACATAGATAGAATTTCGGATCTGATAAGGAAAGGAAATCAAAAGGTCTTTATTGTCTTCCATACAGTTAAGCATAAGAATCAAATCAAATTGAAATAAACGTAAGGGTAAACAAAGAACACAAAAGAAAGAAAGGACTTGAGTGATAAGTCTATGGTCGCTAGTGTCAATGTTGATAAGTCTACAAAGTTCTTAAAAGAACACATGACTTGATTTCCCGCAATGTAAAAAACTAAAATAATATGCTCACTAGCGTCAAGTATTTCGTTGCATGCGATTTTAATAATGCGAAAGGCCCACCCCATACAAGGAAGAAACTAGAAGCTAGATATGAATATTTAAATAAAGAAAGATGAATAAACTAAAGTCAAATCAAGAACCGAAGAAGAGTTGATTGGTCAACAACTCTCGTAGTCCCAAATTTTCTAAGCTAGCTTAATGAAAATAAGGGTAAAGTCATGTGAGCCCACCTAATAAAAAGCTTACACAAATACATCATTCTATGCGTCCCAAAGATAAAAACTTTTGCATTCCCACTTGTATTGCAATTGAATTTATTGAAAATAACATGAATTCCCCTTTATGCATGTGGATTTACATCTCGTCCTACTTGATCATCAAGCCAAGCCCAATGTCACTAGTCAAACTTGTCAATTGCGTTCACAAGATTCCTTACACCAATCCATGTGTCATCAGGAGTCCTTGTGCCTAGAGGAATAAGAAATGATGGAGATCCTAATAGAGCAAATCCTAAATCAGAATATTTGGGCTTGCCTCCATTCTCATTGTTTCGTCCTTCCTCTAAAAGATTTGTCTGCAATCAGACGGAGAATGATATTCGTACTTGATCAACTAATTTTCTTTCTTTGCATTTGTACAAGCATTGGATCAGTGCCTATGCCTGCCGCTTCCGTGTGCTTTCACTCAACACTCATGTCTATACTACCTAAATAAAACCAAACCATCATACTAGACAAAGATTAGAAAGAGAGGCACAAAAGAAACAAAAGAAATGAGAACATAAGTAGGACTTTCGATCCAATAAGAAAAGAAATCATAAATTATTTATTCTCTTCCATACGGCTAAGCTGAGGGATCTAATCGAATTGATTTAAAACACAATGGTAGACAAAGAACACAAAACAAAGAAAGGACGCGAGCGATAAGTCTATGTTCGCTAGCGCGAGTGTTGATAAGTTTGCAAAGTTCTTGAATGAACCCATAGCTTTAGTTCCCACAAGGTAGAAGATTGGGATAATATGCTCACTAGTCTCAAATATTCATAGCGCGAAAAGCCTCATTCCGTAAGAAAAAGAAAATTCATTATATGCATCCCAAATAATAAAATAGTCATATTCCCACTTGTATTATGCCTGGGTTTATTAAAAGCAACATGATTTCTACCTTACATGTATGGATTTACATCTCATCCTGCTTGATGATCAAGTTGAGCCGCAATGCCATCGATCGAGCTTTTTAAATCCATTCACATGATTCTTTATGGTAGTCCTTGTGTCATTAGGAGTTCTCATGCCTAGTGGAACAAGGAATGAAAGAGACCCCAATGGTGCAACTCCTGAATTGTAAAATTTGGCAGTACCTAGATTCTTGTCATTCCTTCTTCCTCCAAAAGATTCATTAATACTTGATCAACTAATTTTCTTTCTTTGCATTTGTCCGAGCATTAGATCATTGCCTATAATTGTCGCTTCCATGTACTTTCACTCAACACTCGTTTATACTACTCAAATAAAATCATACCATCATATGATACAGAGCTTAGAAACAGAGGCACAAAAGAGACAAAAATGGTTACACATATAGGATTTTAGATTCGGTAAGGAAAGAAATCAAAAGTTCTTTGTTCATTTCTATACGGCTAAGCATAAGATGAAATAGAATGGATTTAAACACAAGAGTAGATAAAGAACAAAAAAGAGGAAGACGTGAGCAATAAGTTTATGTTCGCTAGTGCTAGTCTAGATAAGTCTGCAAAGTTTTTGAAAGAACCCATAACTTGATTTTATAGATGGTAGAAAACTGAAGTAATATGCTCACTAGCCTCAAGTATTCAGTTGCATGTGGTTTCTATAGTGTGAAAGCTTTTATTCCTTAAGAAAAAGAAACCAAAAGCTAAATATGAATAAATAAATGAAGAATGATGAATAAACTAAAGTCAAATAATGAACCAAAGAGGAGTTGACTGGTCAACAACTCTCATAGTTCTAAATTTTATGAGCCAACTTAACAAAAGCAGGGGGAAATTCACATGGGCCTACCTAATAACAGTCCGACAAAATTACTTCATTATATGAGTCCCAAAATAAAAAACGGTTGCATTCCCACTTATATTATGCTTGGATTAATTGAAAAAAAAACATGATTTCTCCCTTACGGATGTGGATTTACAGCTCATCCTGCTTGATCACCAAGCTAAGCCCAATGCCAGCAGCTAATCTTATCAATTATATTCCACGATTCCTTATGCCAATCCTTGTGTCATCAAGAGTCCTCGTTCCTAGAGGAACAAGGAATGATGAAGACCTCAATGGTGCAAATCTTGGATGGGAATATTTGGGCATGCTTCAATTTTCGACGTTTCCTCTTTCCTCCAAAAGAATTGTCCACGATCATTCGGAGAATGATATCACTGCTCCGTCAACTAATTCTCTTCGTTCATATTTGTCCAAGAATTGCGCCTATGATTGCCTCTTCCATGCACTTTAACTCAACACTCATGTTTATTCTCGTTAAATAAACCAAACCATCATACTAGACATAGATTAGAAAGAGAAGAACAAAAGAAATGAACATATGAGAATCTAGGTAGAATTTTGTATCTGATAAGGAAAGAAATAGCAGGTCTTTATTCTCTTCTACTAAGCGCAATGATCAAATTGAATTGATTTAAATACAATAGTAGACAAAGAACACAAAATAAAGGAAGGGCGTGAGCGATAAGTCTAGGTTCGACAATGCAAGTTTTTCTAAGTCTGCAATGTTCTTGGAAGAACTAATAACTTAATTCTCTGGCCCAAATTACTTCATTTTATGCATCCCAAACATCAAAATGTGCACATTCCTGCTTGGATTAATCGAAAGCAACTTAATTGCTCCATCATGTGGGTGGATTTGTGTCTCGTCCTACTTTATCAGCAAGTCATGCTCTAATGCCACTAGTAAGCTTAACAATTACATTCCCATGATTCTTTAATAAAAATGAGGGGAATTCACGAGGGCATACCTAATAACACTCTAGCCAATATAATTCATTATATGACTCCAAAACATCAAAATGCATGCATTCCTGATGTAAACTATATCTATAACTAACCAAAATCAAATTGATGCTAACTTTAGGATCATCAAATTCATATCTATGATGATGAAACTAAAACCCTTTGATTATAAGAATCAGAAACTTTTTTTGTACAAAGATGTAGTTCGCCATAATTCTAAAAGCTTAAAAGATTATGTTTTGAAAATTGATAAGACAAGGAATTTACAAACAATACAAGAAAACTTGAAAAGTTCACAAAGAACAAAGTAAAGAAAATAACTCTCACTTTATTAATAAGAAAATAATTCATACAAGATTGATTGACATAGGTGGCTGAATACAAGGTATTTATAGGCCTCCTACAACCCCGGAATGACACTAGAAAAGGAATAAAATCACTAAGGAATTAATATATTACTTTCCAAACTAAATAAGAAATAAATTCCTAATAGTTAAATGAGCATGTGTCTCCTATAATTAAGCTAGGAAAAAGGAAATAAGTCATCTAGGGAGTAAATCATTACCTCCTAAAAATAAGGCATATAAGAAAATTCCTAACCGATAAAAATAGAAGGTGCCACCCCCCTTGTTGACTAGTCAACAAGTTTAATTTGAAACCTTAATCGCTTAAAAGAGGTCACACGCATCGGTTTGCTCCTTAATTCCTCCTTGACCCAACTTGCTTTCTTAGTTTTTTATTAGCTTGATTTGAATAATTAAGCCCCAGTTGGACTTAATCAAGCCCCATGGAACTGGATGAAGCTAATAAGTCTTGGACTTGATTTTAGAGTTGACTCATCATGGCTTGTAGTGTCTTGAATCCAAATATGCTTTATAAGCCTAACAAGTGCTTCCTTCATCTTCTTGGCCTTTGATGTTGTGATTGGTCCTTCTTGGATGTTTAAAGGGTCTTGGGCTCTTGAAGTATATGGACAGTTAGCCTTGGTCACATCAATTACCACTTGTATTAATCGAAAGGAACAAGATTTCTGATGGTTGCTATCTATGCAGCTATAATCTAAGGCAATGTACCTATCGATGCAGTCTAGCACTAATGGCGAGTATCAAGGTAGTATTCCTCGGGAAAGTGAAAGCTCAGAGTTACACCTTTGTTCTTTGTTATATTAATTTCTAAAATAACTAATAGCTACAAGCTAAGTTCTAAGGGAGATGCAGGAATAAATGGATAAATGAAATAACCAAGATAAGAAAGCAAACCCAAAGGGAACCTAAACTAGTTGGCTATCAAACAAAAGATAAAGGATTGATGACTCCAATTATGCTACCCATGAATGAATTCTTAACTGAATTCAGTTTATCTCGAGATAACCGAATTCCTAAACCTAATAACCTAAAGTTGGAATCTCTTCCTAATGATTGATTCTTAAATTAGCATTAAGCTTTAATCCGCCTCTATTAAGCTTTGTTAATTCTTAATCCGGCTAGTTAATTATTCTTATCTCTAAGTGATTATTAACTAGTTCTTGCTATTCAAAATTCCAATTGCCAAATGGACTTCTCAATCACATAAAGCAATCTAAACACCACAATTCACAACGTCTCATGAATTATGCATTATCTTATTAATATTGAAAGCAAGAAGAATACAAAACTAACTCAAACAATCCAACAATATAATATTAAGCCAATATAGTAAAGAAATTCCAATGGATTTAATCAATCTAGCTAAACATGTTCATTATCAAAACCCACAAGAATTCAACTACAACAATGAGTAAAGGTAGAGAAATCCGATTACACCCTTGGATGAGAGTAGACAGCCCCAAATTCCTCTTGCTCGAATTAAATCGATTCTTGTTGCTCTTGCTCAAATTGAAACCAATCAACGAACCTCGCCCAATCTTCACTCTTTGAAGGGAATCCAATTTAAACCTTAGTCCTAGTCTCTTTTTTTCTTGGTTCCAGCTCAGAAAACCTTAGAGAGAGAAAAATTAGGGTTTGGGACATTCTCCCCGTTCTGAATCGCACTTCCCTCTTTTCTTTCTTTTAATTAATTCGTCTAGCTACCGTAAACATGGCTGTGTTGATGGCCGTGTTGGGAACACGACCCCATGCTAATGGTCGTGTTACTCTCTGTGGTCGTGCTCCTTAACCCATCATTTTTCTGTTGTCAAATGCACCCAACACGGCCATTTTGGTGCCCGTGTTGGGAACATGGTCGTGTTCAGCTTCCTTATGCGCAAACTTGACTTGTTTCGGCAACTTTGACGTCCAATTCTGCTCCAATTCTTCCCTTTATCACTCTTTGGCTTCTTTTGGACCTAATGCACACATACAGACGCATAGGGTGAGTGTTGGGACCAATTCACATCCAAATGTACATAAAATCAGTCTTAAAAACCCCATTTAGATTGTGTATTCTACGCACATCAAATCACCCCACACTTAGCTCATTGCTTGTCCTCAAGCAATTAACAACTCTCCTCACAGAACTGTAGTAAACAATTCCTTATAGTTTATGCCCCTAGTCCATAACAGATTGTATTCAACACATCTCAAAGGATACTCAATCATAAATCAAATTATAAATCATTAACAGAGAATGGAAATAATATTAATGCATGAACAACTTAAATGACAACTCAACACAAACATCATGAACTAATGCCTCATAAGGATCACTCAAGTCGCTCAAAGTGTATATTAGGTGAATAACAAATCCTTCAAAACAAATGCACAAGACCCACTCCCCATAAGCTTGCTCATAAATCATATCTTCGCTAGTGTGAATAAGTAAATACCAAAATCAAAGGGTATTTACCAAGGTTGTAATGGGGCTAAAGTAAAGGTACGGAGATTTGGGAAAGAAGTTTGAAAATGCTGGAATTCGTGTGATAAACAACAATTTATGCTTAAAGGATTAAATGCCTAATATACAAAAAGAATTATTCATTAAAATCCCTACTTCGTAGAATAACGCTCGCAAATGCTTTAAATCCGGTAAAGAGACAAATAATTAAAGAATTTTGTTTATTTTCTTCTTCTGTTTTTTTTCATTTTCTTCATCATTTTTTTTAATAATAAACTAGCAGCTTATAAGAACTACTGCATACGTAAAGAATAAAAAAACTGTTTGGATTGGAGGAAGCATCTAAAATCTCAAAAAGACTTAGTGAATTTACCAACATAGCAACTCGCATTTTAGTCCCATATAAGGGTGAGCAAATCACAAAAAGAAATTCCAGCATAAGGGTAAAGGAAAGATAAATGTAAAGAATGGTATAATTGAAGTGTATAGGTGTTGATTATGAAGAAAAGGTTAACGCTCAAAACTGGCTAGCTAATGGAAACATAAGGGGGTAGGCTTTTGGTCAAATGTGGTGAATTCTAAATCGCCCAAATCATCTCATGGTATTCACAATATTCATGTAACTTCAACAGGCATTACAAAGCAAGTTCTAGAAGCAAAGTCAAGTACAATGCATACTCAAACAAGAAATATAAAGAGCATAAGTATAATGAATGCTCAACGGGCTCAAAATCTCACTTTGAGGTGTGGTATTAGGTGCAATTGGTTCGCAGCATCATTAATTGAATCATTACTTAAGAAACACATGCATATGACATTATCAACGTTCTAAGTTAAAATTCAAAAAATTGAAAAATAATTAAATAACACCGGTTTAACCCGGCAGGGCTGATGTGTAAAACACCATCAATTGTTTTTCAAGGACAATGAACAATAAAGAAAAGTAACTACAATTCTATACATCAAGTCATCAATCAGCTCAAAAATAGCATATTTAAATGCATAAAGACACAATGTCCTAACATCCTAATACTACACAACACCTAATGATAGCAATTTTAGATATGTCTAGAAACCATATGAGAGAGTTGGATTATAAGGTTTACCCACAACCACCCCACACTTGAAGAATACACTATCCTCAGTGTAAAATGTTATGGATACCCCGCATGGAATGCTCAACTAAGGGAACAAAGGCAATACAATCCAAGTGCATGACATGTATGAAAAATAAGGTAAATAATTGCAGAAAAATAAAAAGATCTAGGGGACTGCCCTGATCATCCATTGAGGCTGATGTATGCCTCCTCAATAGAATCTGAAAACAATAAAATAAAGAAATAATCGAATTGACAATAATGATTAAATAAAATATGAAAACTTAAAACCAATAAAATGTTTCAAAATGAAAGGGTAAAATATTAAAAATGAAAAATAGAATTTGGGGTGCCTCCCAAAAGCACTTCTTTTTTATGTGATGAGTCTTCTTAGCTTGACTCATGGTGAAAAGCAAACGGTAGGGATTGATGACCATCCATCCTTCTTCCAAGAAAATGGCTTCAAGTATCCGCTTAGAGGACTAATCGTCAAATTCCTCTTCCCGATGGTCAAGCAAGCTGCCAGTATGATGGGCAAAACTTGCTCCTCATATATTTGCACCTAGTCATGATGCTCTAGGGGCTCTTCCAATTTGAAAGTTGGAGTTTCACCAATTACAAGGATCGACGGTTGGGCAAGTTCTTCAGGAATATTGATGGTTTTATCCAGTCCTTGGCTTGGTTCACTTGCTAGAAAAAACTCGAGCTCCTCCAAGACTTCTTTATTGGATAACTCATGCTCATCTTCCATCATCGAAGGGACTTGTGGAAAATCCACCAAAAATTCCTCTAACTGCAACTCAGCATCATCAACTGTAAATTCCTGTTGATAGTCTTTTAGAGGAATCATGTTTGCCTCTTCCTTTTCTGGTTCCATCTTCATGTTCAAGAAATCATCCTGCATAGAAGTATCATCGTCAAACATAGTAGTTAAACCATAAAAAATCTCACCTGAACGCAAAGTAATGGCGCTCAAATGTTCCTCAGATTCAGTTGCGTTTGATGGAGTTCTCCATTGTTCTGTCGCTAGTAACTTGAATATCAAGCCTACTTGATGCTCTATGTTCTCAATTGAGGCTTGTTGACCTTCAAGTACCCTCTCTGTTTGTTGGAATCTATCATCAAGACTTGTAATGAACCTCATCATCAGCTCCTCTGACACTAACTCTTCATCTTGAGTTGAAGGTGCAAGATTAGGCTGCTGATGTAGTTGCTAAAACCCTAGTGGTTCTTGGCCATTTAAGCTCCATCCAAAGGGTGAATGAGTGCTCCACTCTTGATTGTAGGTGCTTCTATACGAGTCATTTGGCCAACTTCCCGTATAATTCACCTGTTCACAATTATAAGAACAATGAGTAAAATGACTGCACAATGGACAATCATTACTCAAATGTAAACCACAACAAAATTCACAAAAACCATGAAATGAAAGGATAGGAGTGGAGAGTTGATCGGTAGTCCTACAAAATGATTCCACTCGAGCTTCTAAAGATGCACGGCTATCCCAATTTTTAGCACTCTCTTGGTTCCTGATCCCATTTTCCAATGCGTCATACAAAGAGTTTGAGTTTAGCATTGAACCTCCTTATCATTCACTACCTGAATCATAAACTTAAACTAAATAAATATGTACAAATAAAATAAAATAAATAAACAAATAAAAATAAAAACCATAAAATAATAAGAAAAAAATGGCTAAATCAACAAATAGCAAATTTCACTCTAGTTTTCAAACACTTCCCCGGCAACGGCGCCAAAAACTTGATGGTTGTTATCTATGCAGCTACAATCTAAAGCAGTGTACCTATCGATGCAGTCTAGCACTAATAGCGAGTATCAAGGTCGTATTCCTCAGGAAAGTGAAAGCCTAGAGTTACTCCTTTGTTCTTTATTATATTAACCTAAAATGAATGATGAATAATTTCTAAACTAACTAATAGCTACAAGCTAAGTTCTAAGGGAGATGCAGGAATAAATGGATAAATGAAATAACCAAGATAAGAAAGCAAACCCAAAGGGAACCTAAACTAGTTGGCTATCAAACAAAAGATAAAGGATTGATGACTCCAATTATGCTACCCGTGAATGAATTCTTAACTGAATTCAGTTTATCTCGAGATAACCGAATTCCTAAACCTAATAACCTAAAGTTGGAATCTCTTCCTAATGATTGATTCTTAAATTAGCATTAAGCTTTAATCCGCCTCTATTAAGCTTTGTTAATTCTTAATCTGGCTAGTTAATTATCCTTATCTCTGAGTGATTATTAACCAGTTCTTGCTATTCAAAATTCCAATTGCCAAATGGACTTCTCAATCATATAAAGCAATCTAAACACCACAATTCACAACGTCTCATGAATTATGCATTATCTTATTAATAAAGAAAGCAAGAAGAATACAAAACTAACTCAAACAATCCAACAATATAATATTAAGCCAACATAGTAAAGAAATCCCAATGGATTTAATCAATCTAGCTAAACATGTTCATTATCAAAACCCACAAGAATTCAATTACAACAATGAGTAAAGGTAGAGAAACCCGATTACACCCTTGGATGAGAGTAAACAGCCCCAATTCCTCTTGCTCGAATTGAATCGATTCTTGTTCCTCTTGCTCAAATTGAAACCAATCAACGAACCTCGCCCAATCTTCAATCTTTGAAGGGAATCCAATTTAAACCTTGGTCCAAGTCTCCTTTTTCCTTGGTTCCAGCTGAGAAAACCCTTAGGGAGAGAAAAATTAGGGTTTGGGACGTTCTCCCCGTTCTGAATCGCATTTCCCTCTTTTCTTTCTTTTAATTAATTCGTCTAGCTGCCGCAAACATGGCTGTGTCCCAACACGGCCCCATGCTAATGGTCGTGTTACTCTCTGTGGTCGTGCTCCTTAACGCATCATTTTCCTGTTGTCAAATGCTCCCAACACGGCCGTTTTGGTGCCCGTGTTGGGAACACGGCCAGTGTTAAAACCAACATGGCCGTGTTCAGCTTCCTTATGCGCAAAATTGACTTGTTTCGGCAACTTTGACGTCCAATTCTGCTTCAATTCTTCCCTTTATCACTCTTTGGCTTCTTTTGGACCTAATGCACATAAACAGACGCATAGGGTGAGTGTTGGCACCAATTCACATCCAAATGTACATAAAATCAATCTTAAAAACCCCATTTAGATGTGTGTATTCTGCGCATATCAATTTCTCCCCCATGCATGTGGATTTCCATCTCATGCTGCTTGATCATCAAGTCATACTCTAATGCCATCAAACAAGCTTGTCAATTGCATTTCCATGATTCATTAATGAAAATAAGGGAAAAATTCACGTCAGGATACCTAATAACACTCCGGCCCAATTTACTTTATTATATGCTTGCCAAACATCAGAACACAGTAATTCCCACTTGGACTAATCAAAAGTAATATGATTTCTAAATTACACACGTGGATTTATGTCTCATCCTAATTGATCATTGAACTAAGCCCTAATGCCACAAGTCAAGCTTATTAATTACATTCCTATTATTCTTTACGCTAATCCTTATGTCAAGCTTGT
This sequence comes from Ricinus communis, assembly GCF_019578655.1. Taxonomy (NCBI): domain Eukaryota; kingdom Viridiplantae; phylum Streptophyta; class Magnoliopsida; order Malpighiales; family Euphorbiaceae; genus Ricinus; species Ricinus communis. The sequence continues at coordinate 13,167,707 of NC_063264.1, read as the reverse complement.
TAATTGCATTCTTATGATTCCTTACGCCAATCCTTGTGTCATCAAGAGTACTCGTGCATAGAGGAACAAAGAATAATGGAGACTCCAATGGTGCAAATCCAGAATCAGAATAATTGGGCATGCCTCCATTTATGTTGTTTCCACTTTCCTTAAAAAAATTCATTCGTGATCATTTAGAGAATGACATCAATACTAAATCAACTAATTTTCTTTCTTCACATTTGTCCAAGCATTGGTTATGTGCTTATGACTGCAGATTCCATGCGCTTTTACTCAACCTTCTCGTCTTTATGCTCACTAAATAAAACTAAAACATTATAGTAGACAGAGATTAGAAAGAGACACACAAAAGAAATGAATAGAATGAGAACATAGGAAGGATCACGAATCCAATCAAGGAAGAAATTGTGAGTTCATTATTCTCTTCCATATGGCTAAGCGTAAGGATCAAATCAAACTGATCAAAACACAAGAGTAGACAAAGAATATAAAAGAAAGAAAAGACATGAGCGATAAGTCTAGGTTTGCTAGCATGAGTCTTCATAAGTTTGTAAAGTTCTTAAAAGAAGCCATAACTTGATTTCTTGCAATATAGAAGATTGAAATGATATACTCACTAGCCTAAAATATCAGAATGCATGCAATTTTCATAGTGTGAAAGCCCTCATTCCATAAGAACATGAAACTACAAGCAAAAAGTGAATAAATAAACAAGAACCCCGATTTTCAAAGTTTGGTGGATTTGGGGCGTGACATAATAGTAAATGCAAATAAATATCAAAGCCCAAGCTTGGCCAAGCCTTGCATGATCGTTTGGGCTTGTATTTGGGCTTAAGCAAGCCATGACACATTATAGGCTTGAGAAGGAAAGGGGCAAATGAATTTTTTTAAAAAGGAAGCTTTAGGAGGGGCCACTTTAGTGCTTCCTTGACCTAATAGAACATCTACACCAAAGAGGAAACAATGGGCATTTCTTATTTAGTTATTTAAGAATATATCTTGATTGATTTAGTCATATCTTTATTTATTAGGATTGACCAAATCAATCAAGCTTCTTATTTTATTAGTTTGGAAGACTTTTATTATATCCTTTTAGAACAAACTTGTATTATTCCCTAATTAAGCATAGTTTCTTATTTTGTATTTAGAAAAACTTATATTTAGGATATACTTTATTTCATTCCTAATTAGTTTATAATCTCAATGCAAATAAGAAATTAAGTTATGTCTTTATCAATTTAAACTCTATCTAGCCAAATGGCACAAGGGATTGATCATTATTGAGATAAGATTATTATGAAATTATTCTTACTTGGTTCTTTTTAAAACTTTTCAAACTTATTAAGAACTTATTCTTCTAGTGTTCATCTTGACTTATCACTCACCTTCTACTATTTCTTGGGAATCTTTTCCAATTCCGCTTGGGAATCTTTTCCATTTCTTCTATCACTCATCAAAGATTAGATTTAGCTTTTTTGGGAATCTTTTTTCCAATTTCACATGTTGGGTCTTGTCACAAGGTGCCAAGGTTCACATCAAAACCATAGGCACCAATCTAATGCTTGGACAATTGCGAAGAAAGAGAATTAGTTGATAAAGTATTGATATCATTCATAGAAGTTTCTTGGACAATTCTTTTGGAGCAAAGAGGGAACACCGAGAATCGAGGCATGTCCAAATATTCTGATTCAAGATTTGCACTATTGGGGCTTAGCTTGATGATCGAACAGGACGAGCCGTAAATCCATATGTGTAAGGGAGAAATCATGTTGTTTTCAACTAATCCAAGCATAATACATATGGGAATGCGAGCATTTTGATGTTTGGGATGCATATAATGAAGTAATTTGGGTCGGCCCGTTATTAGGTAGGCCCACACGAATTTTTTCTTAATTTTGTTAAGTTGGCTAAGAAAATTTAGGACTATAAAATTTATTGACCAGTCAACTCCTCTTTAGTTCATGATTTGATTTTTAGTTTATTCATCATTCTTTATTTATTTACTCGTATTTAGCTTCTCATTTCTTCTTCTTATGGAATGAGGTCTTTTGCGCTATAGAAACCGTATGCAACTAAATACTTAAGGCAAGTCAGCACATTACTTCAGTTTTCTACCTTGCAAGAAATCAAGTTATGGGTTCTTCCAAGAACTTTGCAGACTTATCTAGATCGTGCTAGCGAACATAAACTTATTGCTCACGTCTTTCCTTTCTTTTTTGTTCTTTGTCTACCCTTGTGTTTAAATCATGCCTATGTTCTTATTTTATTCTTTCTTTTTTGTGCCTCTCTTTCTAATCTCTATCTAAAATGATTGTTTGGTTTTATTTGAAGAGCATAAACACGAGTATTGAGTTACAGCGCATGGAAGCGGCAATCATACACGTAATTGACAAGCTTGACCGATGGCATTGAGATTTAGTTGGATAATCACAAAATGTAAATCCACGGGTATAAGTGAGAAATCATGTTGTTTTCAATTAATTCAAGCATAATAGAACCGTTAATGCGAGCATTTTGATGTTTGGGATGTATATAATGAACTAATTCGGATTGGAGTGTTATTGGATAGGCCTACACAAATTTTTCCTTATTTTTGTTAAGTTGGCTCATAAAATTTGGTATTACGAGTGTTGTTGACTAGTTAACTCCTCTCTTGTTCATGATTTCACTTTAGTTACAATCAGGAATATGAGGATTTTGATATTTGGTATGCATATAATGAGATAATTTAGTTCAGAGTGTTATTAGGTAGGGCACACAAATTATACTTTATTTTCGTTACGCTGGCTCTTATAATTTGGAGCTACGAGAGTTGTTGACCAGTCAACTCCTCTCTAGTTCTTGTTTTGACTTTAGTTTATTCATCTTTCTTTATTTATTTATTCATATTTAGTTTCTAGTTTCTTTTTATTATGAAATGAGGGCTCTCACACTATAAAAACCGTATGCAGTCGAATACTTGAGCCCAGTGAGCATAATATTTCAGTTTCTACCTTGGGGGAATTCAAATTATGGGTCCTTTCAAGAACTTTGTAGACTTATCAACACTCGCGCTAGCAAGCATAGAATTGTTGCTCACGTCCATGCGCACCTTTTGATATTTGTAAGGCATATAATGAAGTAAATTGGGTTCGAGTGTGATTAGGTATGCCCCCACAAATTTCGCCTTATCTTCATTAAGGAATCATGGAAATATAATTGATAAGCTTCACCAGTGTCAATGGACCATGACTTGATGATCAAGTAGGACGAGAGGCAAATCCACACTCATGATGGAGAAATTATATTGCTTTCGATTAATCCAAGCAGGAATGCGTACATTTTGATATTTGTGACACATATGATGAAGTAATTTGGCCAGAGTGTTATTAGGTAGACCCACGTGAATTTTTTTTCTCATTAAGCTGGCTCATAAAATTTGGGACTATAAGAGTTGTTGGCCAATCAACTCCTTTATTTGACTTTAGTTTATTCATCTTCATTTATTTATTTATATTTAGCTTATAGTTTCTTCTTTTTATGAACTAAGGGCTTTTGCACTATGAAAACCGCATGCGACTAAATATTTGAGGCTAGTGAGTATATTATTTCAGTATTCTACCTTGTAGAGAGTTGAGTTATAGGTTCTTTTAACAACTTTGCGGACTTATGAAGACTCACATAAGTGAAACTAGACTTATCACTCACGTCCTTCCTTTCTTTTGTCTTCTTTGTCTACCATTATGTTTAAATCAATTTGATTTGATCCTTATCCTTAGCCATGGAAGAGAATAAAGAACTGACAATTTCTTTCCTTATCGGATACAAAATCCTACCTATGTTCTCATTCATTCATCAGCTAGCGTGATAAATCTACATTTGCTAGCATGACTCTTGATTGGTTTGCAAAGTTCTTGTACGAACCCAAAACTTGATCTCCCACAAGGTTACAAATAAAAATAATATGCTCACCTTTGTGTTCTTTATCTACCTATGGGTTTAAATTAGTTCGATTTGATCCTTACGCTTAGCCACATAAGAGAATAAAGAAATACCGATTTCTTTCCATATTGGATACAAAATCCTACCTATGTTCTCATTTGTTCGTCTGCTAGCATGATAAATCTACGTTTGCTAGCATGAGTCTTGATTGGTCTGCAAAGTTCTTGTACGAACCAAAAACTTGATTCCATAATATGCTTACTTGCCTCAAGTATTCAGCTGCATGCAATTTCTATAATGTGAAAGCCCTCATTCCATAAGAAGAAGAAACTAGAAGCTAAATATGAATAAATGAATAAAGAACGGTGAATAAACTAAAATAAAATCATTGACCAGAGAGGAGTTGACTGGTCAACAACTCTCCTAGTCCTAAATTTTATGAGCTAGCTTTACGAAACCAAGAAGAACTTTGCGTGGGCTTACCTAATAATACTCCGACCCAAATTACTTCATTAAATGCGTTCCAAATATCAAATTGTTTGCATTCCCAATTTTATTATTACTTAGATTAATTGAAAACTCATGCTTGTGTTTGTACTTAATTAGGCTTTTACCGATATAATACTTGGACAAATGAGAAGAAAAAGTTAACCGAGTATTGATATCATTCTCTAAATAATCGTAGATGAATCTTTTGGAGGAAAGAAGGAAAGTCGAGTATCCAGGCATGCCTAAATACTCTAATTCAAGATTTGCACCATTGAGATCTCTATCATTCCTTGTACTTATAGGCACAAGGACTAATGATGAAACAAGGATTGGCCTAAGGAATCATAGTGTCACGACCCCATCTGTGGGCCCGTGACCGGCACTAGGGAATGGGTAGGCGTAAGGCCACCGAATCCCGTAGTAAGCCTGACACTCATTGACTTAAATAAATCTCATCTCATTTAATACTATGGATTCCACAATTTCGTAACCTTTAAATTTACAATTAATTCGGTCTGCCAGAAGAATTAGGCTAGATCTGAAACTACAAAGCATTACAACTGATACATCTACTATTTCAACTGCGGAGAATCTAAGATTTTACAAATTTACACACCAAATCAAATACATCACCCAATGATAAAGGAGTCGGGTTACTAGATAAGAGTCGTGGGAAGACTAACAGTCACGGATCTAAAAAATAATGAAATTGAGACTGTCAGTCACGAGAGTGAGTTAAAATCATATATCTAAAAACGTTTGCATATACTTCGATCATACATTTATTTAATTTGAAATAAATATAAGTTATGTAAAAACATACGTGTCACGCCATGCTTAAATAAAATAATTTTCACACACAATGGGACGGAGTACTTTAGTAGAACCCTAATCCCAATACTAACATCTTGATCAACCTTAATACTGACATCTCGACTAGCCTCAACTCTAACATCCCGACTACTCTCATTCTAATAGGACAGGCGCCCAGAGAGCGAAGCTCGATCAGGGACCTTACCTCCAGCCTGAACACTTGATTTCCAACTAAGCCGACGCCCAGAGAGCAAGCTCGATCGGGGACCTTACCTCCGGCAAACACACTCTACTAAGCCCAAAGAGCGATGCTCGACCAGGGCAAATCCTAATCTTTCTTTCTGTAAATTTACTCAATTACCCTTTTCCATAACTCTCAGATTTACACTGGAACACTCATCAAATTAATATGTTCTACTGTCGTCCCATCCTGTGTCATCATGCAATCATAAAATTAATGATAAAAGAAATGATATATAAATGAATAATAATTGAATAAATAATTGCCAATCAAAATTTATGCATGACACGTGCATAACCGATATATAACTTTAACTCACTAGTTTGGCGACCTCCTAACTCTACTCTTGTGCCTCGGTTGGAGCTAGCCGAACAGACGGATTATCTAATCACGGAAAAATAATTTATCAATAACGCTAAACAATTTACAATTGACCCTAGGTCTAGATTCCTAGGACTGATTGTCTAAGAATCATGACTCGGATAAATTCTATCGAAAATTCGGCAGAACCTTCACTATGACACGGACATTTACCCTCGGTAAAACGGGTCCAGGACCTGCAAGAAAACACTTCAGATAATCAATAATTATTTTAACGGGAGTCGGGTCCCTGAGACTTCACTAATTTCTAGACTCCGCCACACATCACAAAACATAACCAAGGCAGGCAGTCTGACAACAAATATTTTAACACACAATATCATCTAATACACAACACAATTCAATAGACACACAATTAAACTAAGAATTCCAAAATTAACGGGCTAGAGAAAACTACCGAGACGCTTGATCGCTAGGTCGACTCACCTCCAGCCGCCGGAGTCCGATCGACGATCCGAACACAGCATCGGACTCGGAATGACACGCTGATGATGATCCCCGCTTTCGATTTTCTGATCCGACCCCCGATCATCTTGATAGATTTGAAGATGATATCGGCCGTCGATTTTCAAACAAAGTCTGATCCCACGAAACCGTTGCCATTATGAAGCTTGAGCTGAGGAGAGTGGAGATGCGCCCTCCGATCGTCCATAGCTCGCTGGAGCTCGCCGAAAAAACCCAAAAACGCTGGTTGCCCATATTTTCTCTCTCCACCGTGAACTTCCGTTTCCGGTCACCACAGTCGACATCGTCGCCGCCAAAACAAAGCCAAGTTTGAGGGGAGTCGATCGCCAGCAAGATCAGAAACTACCGACGCGGAAAGCACACGAACGGCGGCAAGGAAGTTTCGCCCATCTTTCTCCTCACGCGTGCTGCCGCCATCGCCCGTGGCGCCACTCGCCGGCCTTGAGCAGACGCCACCTACCGGACGATGTAGCACCCCTCTTCTTCCTCTTCCCCGATTATTCTTTCTCTCCCCGATCCTTCTTTTCTTTTCTTCTTCTCCATATAGACATTTAGTCCCTGAAGTTTTCTTTCTTACCTTTTGGTCCCTCAACTTTTTAAATTACTAACAATTTCACCCTGTAAAATTTTCAATTAACTCCTAAAGTTTTCTTTAGCCTTTCAATTAATCCCCTAACTCTTTAATTTGGGCCAAATTAGAATTATTGAAAATACACAATTACATATATACCCCTGACCGACATATTTATTTACAAAAATACCAAACATACAAATTTTCATTAAACCCCCATAATAATAAAATTATACTTTTAATCCTCATCCCAAAATAAATTTCCAATTAAATCCTAACACAATTAATTTAATTAATTAAATTGCTAAATATTTTTCCAATTAAATTTAACACCATTTACTAATTAAAATATCCTTTTTCCCCAATAATTCTTTTATAAAAACACCCTTTACAAATTCTTCCATAATTCTCCAATATATAATTTTATTTATATATATATATACATTTGGAAAAAATTTGAATAACCAAAAATATAATTTATTCCTCAAATAATTTACTTACTTAACTCCTTAAAAATCAAACTAATTGGGTTAGAAATAACTCCTTTATTTGTTAAATATTAAAATTCAAAATTTGCATTTAAATCATTCTAATTAAACCGAATAAAAAATAAAGCTAAAATTAATTTAAATAAAAACTAATTTATTAATTATTATTAATATTACTATTATTAAATGAAAATTCCGGGCATTACATTCTCCCCCCATTAAGAAAAATTCGCCCTCGAATTTTTAGAGAAAAATGGGCTCACACTAGGACTGAAACTAAAGAAAATAGGAATCTATCATCTCGAGCTCGACTTCTTGGGAACATTCCTTGGAAGAAAAATGAACTCACTATAAGACCCATCGACAAAACCCTTAAGCAAAACTGGCGAATCTAAGAATCCGCGATCCTGACTTACTGCTCCTGGGAGATCAAATTTTTACTTGCTTCCACACACTGAGGGTCCAACACGAGCAAGGATCGAAAATATACTTTCTCAACTCAGACCTATGAACAACTGGAGTTGACCTTAGAGAACATTCTTTAGCGGCAAGTCCAACTTGCATGCCACCTCACCAACCTGCCGACAATTCCAAAGGTTCCCCATAAGAAGGGCTAACTTGCCTTCCTTACCAAACCGCATCACCTTTGCACATAAGACGCCTTAGGATTACATACTCTCTAATAAAAATATCCACGTGGTCCCACTTCGGGTTCGCACAACCTCTCTGCTTCCACACAGCTGTCTTTAGCCGCTCGCAAGAAAAGAATCTTCTCCGAAGGATTTGGACCAACTTTGGTCCTGCCAAAATTCACTCGCCAACTTCCTTCCCAATGACATGTCCCTTGCACGTACAGAAAATCCTTAACATCCATATCACATCATCCACTTCATAACACCCGTCTGATCCCTGACACGAGATTCCTCTTTGACTAAAATCCAGAATTCTCCTCTATAATCCAATATACCAATTCACTCTCACAGCAACTCAGCTTGTCATCCAGAGAATCCTAAGCTGACACCATTTACTTTGAAAAAATTTATTTAACTACTTACTTTAAAATCAGCACGGATAGAAATTATTATCTTGAAAAACACGTTTACAAAATCGTAAAATCTTTAGCCATTTCTTTATATAAAGTTCTACAATACCGCGCACCAGGGTGATGATGCCCCTTATCACCAAGGGTTGCAATGCACGATGTATGATGCATGTCCTAAAAATAAAATATTGCATGCCTAACAATAAAATGCCATAATGAATTCTTTCGGGACTGGGCGTAATATTGTATTTTAAAAGCACTTGTTCTACTTAGGAAAATATAAATAGTGTCTGCTTAAGTTTCTCTGAATTTGGAGAGTCCGAAAACACTCCTACCACCTTTCTTAAGCTTCTTATAACCACGAAACTCAACCATAAATGCTCTGACCTCTGCTCGACTTCCCACGCACTAACTTCGGCGCTACTCACTAAGGCGATACTTGAAGTGATGACGAGGCAGTTCATGACACGACTGCGACCATGCTCTACACTAATTCTGACTATGATGCCCATCATCGAAACAACAATCGAAGCATCCAAGGGCCAGCCTGCACCAATCACTCAAAGAAAACGGCACGAAGTTACCGCACTTCAGATCTTGCTATCGCTACACCACTCATCCTTAACACAGCATCAAGGACAAGCTCACAATAAAAGAATGATAGACTCTCTAACAGTGAAGGCCGAGACACTGGAGTTAATGAAAACAATAAGACAGACTTGATCCTAGCTCCGTAGTACCAAGAATCTTAGCCTAGGCCGAAGGAAATCTAAACCTAAGCTCTGGTACGAACTTTTTCACAACCCCATCTGTGGGCCCGTGACCGGTACTAGGGAATAGGTAGGTGTAAGGCCACTAAATCTCGTAGTAAGCCTGACACTCACTGACTTAAATAAATCTTATCTCATTTAATACTATGGATTCCACAATTTCATAACCATTAAATTTACAATTAATTCAGTCTGCCAGAAGAATTACGGTAGACCTGAAACTACAAAGCATTACAACTGATACATCTATTATTTCAACTACGGAGAATCTAAGAGTTTACAAATTTACATACCAAATCAAATACATCACCCGATGATGAAGGAGTCAGGTTACTAGATAAGAGTCGCGGGAAGACTAACAGTCACGGATCTGAAAAATAGTGAAATTGAGATTGTCAGTCTCGAGAGTGAGTTAAAATCATATATCTAAAAATATTTGCATATACTTCGATCATACATTTATTTAATTTGAAATAAACATAAGTCATGTAAAAGCATACGTGTCACGCCATGCTTAAATAAAATAATTTTCATATACAACGGGACGGAGTACTTCAGTAGAACCCTAATCCCAACACTAACATCTCGATCAACCTCAATACTGACATCTTGACTAGCCTCAACTCTAACATCCCAACTAATCTCATTCCAACAGGACTGGCGCCCAGAGAGCGAAGCTCGATCAGGGACCTTACCTCTAGTCCGGTCACTTGTCTTAGCCTTTTGGATCTCTTAATCCAATAGGTCTGGCGCCCAGAGAGCAAGCTCAATCAGGGACCTTACCTCTGGCAAACACACTCTACTAAGCCTAGAGAGCGATGCTCGACCAGGGCAAATCCTAATCTTTCTTTCTCTAAATTTACTCAATTACCCTTTTCCATAACTCTCAGATTTACACCGGAACACTCATCAAATTAATATATTTTACTGTCGTCCCATCCCGTGTCATTATGCAATCATAAAATTCATGATAAAAGAAATGATATATAAATGAATAATAATTGAATAAATAATTGCCAATCAAAATTTATGCATGACACGTGCATAAGCGATATATGACTTTAATTCCCTAGTTTGGCGACCTCCTAGCTCTGCTCTGGTGCCTCGGTTGGAGCGAGCCGAACAGACGGATTATCTAATCACGGAAAAATAATTTATCAATAATGTTGAACAATTTACAATTGACCTTAGGTCTAGATTCGTAGGACTGATTATCTAAGAATCATGACTCAAATAAATTCTACCGAGAATTCGGCAGAACCTCCCCTATGACACGGACATTTACCCCCCGTAAAACAGGTCCAGGACCTGCTAGAAAACACTTCGGATAATCAATAATTCATTTTAACGGGAGTCGGGTCCCCGAGACTTCACTAATTTCCCGACTCCGCCACATATCACAAAACACAACCAAGGCAGGCAGTCTGACAACAAATATTTTAACACACAATATCATCTAATACACAACACAATTCAATAGACACACAATTAAACCAAGAATACCAAAATTAACGGGCCAGAAAAGATTACCGAGATGCTTGATCACTCGGTCGATTTGCCTCCAACCGCCGGAGTCCGATCGACGATCCGAACACACTATCGAACTCGAAATAACGCGATGATGATGATCCCGCTTTCGATTTCCCGATCCGACCCTCGATCATCTAGATAGATTTGCGGACGATCTCGGCCGTCGATTTACAAACGAAGTCTGATCCACACGAAACCAGTGCTAAAAAGCCAGCTGCCCATATTTTCTCTCTCCATCATGAACTTCTGTTTTCGGTCACCATAGTCGACATCGCCGCCGCCAAAACAAAGCCAAGACCGAGGGGAGTCGATCGCCACCAAGATCAGTAGCCACCGACGCCGAAAGCACACGCACGGTGGCAAGGAAGTTTCGGCCATCTTCCTCCTCGCAGCGCTGTCACCACTGGCCGCCACTCGCTGACGCCAAGCACGCAGCACCCCTCTTCTTCCTCTTTCCCGATTCTTCTTTCTCTCTCCCCGATGCTTCTTTTCTTTTCTTCTTCTCCATGTCGACATTTAGTCCCTGAAGTTTTCTTTCTTACCTTTTGGTCCCTAAACTTTTTAAATTACTAACAATTTTGCCCTGTAAAATTTTCAATTAACTCCTAAACTTTTTTTTAGCCTTTCAATTAAGCCTCTAAATATTTAATTTGGGTCAAATTAGAATTATTGAAAATACATAATTACATATATACCCTTGACTGACATATTTATTTACAAAAATACCAAACATACAAATTTTCATTAAACCCCCATAATAATAAAATTATACTTTTAATCCTCATTCCAAAATAAATTTCTAATTAAATCCTAACACAATTAATTTAATTAATTAAATTGCTAATATTTTTCCAATTACATTTAACACCATTTACTAATTAAAATATCCTTTTTCCCCAATAATTCTTTTTATAAAAACACCCTTTACAATTCTTCCACAATTCTCCAATATATAATTTTATTTATATATATATACATTTGGGAAAAATTTGAATAACCAAAAATATAATTTATTCCTCAAATAATTTACTTAATTAACTCCTTAAGAATCAAACTAATTGGGTATAGAAATAACTCCTTTATTTGTCAAATATTAAAATTCAAAATTGCATTTAAATCATTCCAATTAAACCGAATAAAAAATAAAGCTAAAATTAATTTAAATAAAAACTAATTTATTAATGATTATTAATATTACTATTATTAAATGAAAATTTCGGGTATTACACATAGGAATGCAATTGACAAGCTTGGCTAATGGATTAGGGTGTGACTTGATTATCAAGCAGGACAAAGCATAAATCCATGCATGTAAGGGAGAAATCATGTTGTTTTCAATTAATCCAAGTGGCAATGCGAGCGTTTTGACGTTTGGGGTGCATATAATGAAGTAATTTAGGTCAGAGTATTGTTAGATAGGCCCATGCGATTTTCTCTTTGTTTCATAAAGCTGGCTCATAAAATTTGGGACTATGAGAGTTATTGACCAGTCAATTCCTCTTTGGTCCATGATGGTTTGATTTTATTTAGAGAGCATAAATATAAGTGTTGAGTTAAAACACATGGAAGTGGTAATCATAGGCAGCAAAGCAATGCTTGTACAAATGTGAAGAAAGAAAATTAGTTGATATCATTGTCTGAATAATCACGGATGAATCTTTTGGAGGAACGAAGGAAGAATGCCAATCGTGGCACGTCTTAATATTATGATTCAAGATTTGCACCAATGGAATCTCCATTATTCCTTGTTCCTCTATGCACGAGGAGTCTTAATGATGCAAGGACTGGTATAAGGAATCATAGGAACATAATGGATAAGCTCGCCCGGTGGCATTATGGTTTCGCTTGATGATCAACCAGGACAAGATATAAATCCATGGGCATAAGGGTAAAATCATGTTGTTTTCAATTAATCGAAGCATAATACAAGTAGTAATGCAAGCGTTTTGTTGTTTGGGACGCATATAATGAAGTAATTTAGGTCGTAGTGTTATTAGGTAGGCCCACTCGAATTTCTCCTTATTTTTATTAAGCAGCTCATAAAATTTGGGATTACTTTATTAATCTTTCTTTATTTATTTATTCATAATTAGGATTTAGTTTCTTCTTCTTACGGAATGAGAGCTTTCGCACTATAAAAATTGTATGCAATTGAATACTTGAGGCTAGCGAGCATAATATTTCAATTTTCTACCTTGTGGGGAATCAGGTTATGGGTTCTTTCAAGAACTCTCCAGACTTATCCACACTCGCGCTAGTGAACATAGACTTAATGCTCATGTTCATGCGTGCGTTTTGATATTTGTGAGGAAATATAATGAAGTAAATAGGTTTCGAGTGTGATTAGGTACACCCACACGAATTTTCCCTTATTTTATTAAGGAATTATAGGAATGTAATTGATAAACTTCACCCGTGGCATTGGAGCATGACTTGATGATCAAGTAGGATGAGAGGCAAATGCATGATGGAGAAATCATATTGCTTTCAATTAATCCAAGCGGGAATGCATACATTTTTATATTTTAGACACGTATGATGAAGTAATTTGGTTAGAGTGTTATTGGGTAGACTTATGTGAGTTTTTTTTCCTTAAGCTCGCTCATAAAATTGGGACTACAAGAGTTGTTTGCCAGTCAATTCTTTTCTAGTTCTTTATTTGACTTTAGTTTATTGATCTTACTTTATTTAATTATTCATGTTAGCTTCTAGTTCCTTCTTCTTATGGATTAAGGGCTTGCGCACTATGAAAACCGCATGTAACCAAATATTTAAGGCTAGTGAGTATATTATTCCAGTTTTCTACTTTGTAGAGAATTAAGTTATGGGTTCTTTCAAGAACTTTGAATTACTTATGAAGACTCATGATAAGCATAGTTTTACACATATTTGCTTGCATATTATTGCATATGTTCTTAGCAATTATTGTGCTTTTATTCCCAGATCACCCGTGTTTTGTGTTCTTTTGCATTTCAGGAACATTTATAGGACCATCATCGTTGTTTAAGCAATTATAGATCAATACGTCCGGAAACGGACGAGAATTCATCAAGATCGGACAAGAGCCCGCAATGCATACATTGAGCACGGCCTGGACTCTGGCCGTGCTCAACCATTGGCTTTGATTCTTGAAATTTGTACTTTGGGCACGATTTCCGTAGCCACCACGGCCTTCAGCACGGCCCGTGGTGGCCAACACGGGGAGAAACACGGCCCGTGGTGGCTAACACGGGGAGGAACATGGCCGTGGTGAAACCCTACTTGGTGAGATCCACGGTTCAAATACGGCTGGACTTTGTCACTTGAACACGGCCGTGCTGAGTTAAATATATAAGAAAAAATGAGTTTTTCTTAAGTAAAAGGAGAGGAAAAAAAGAGTGACATTGAGCCCTAGTGGCTGGTTCGGTTCTCGCACAATACCTTGAAAAGTGCGAGAGAGTCAGGTGAGTAAGAATCCCGAATCGTAAGATTTCGGAGTGCAAAACAGAGTGGAGCAATTCAAGAGGCAGTTTGGGAGATTAATCAAAGTGTAGATCCGGATTTGGAGCCGTTCATCCAATTTGAGAGAAAAGGGTGTACATGTTTTATTTTCATTATTCTTTCATTGTAATTGATTTCCTAGATTGTTTTAAATATGAACATGTTTAGCTAGATTGATTTAATCCATTGGGATTTCTTTACTATGTTGGCTTGATATTATATTGTTGGATTGTTTGAGTTGGTTTTGTATTCTTCTTGTTTCGGTGATTAATAAGATTATGCATTATTCATGAGACGTTGTGAATTGTGATGTTTAGATTGCTTTATGAGATTGAGAAATCCGTTTGGCAATTGGAATTTTGAATAACAAGAACTGGTTAATAATCGCTTAGAGATAAGGATAATTAACTAGCCGGATTAAGAATTAACAAAGCTTAATAGAGGCGGATTAAAGCTTAATGCTAATTTAAGAATCAATTGTTAGGAAGAGATTCCAACTTTAGGTTATTAGGTTTAGGAATTCGGTTATCTCGAGAGAGAAACCGAATTCGGTTAAGAATTCATCCACGGTTAGCATAATTAGACTCACTGATCCTTTATCTTTTATTCGGATGCGAACTAGTTTAGATTCCCTTTGGGTTTGTCTTCTTGTCTTGATTATTTCACTTATCAATTACTCCTGCATCTCCCTTAGAACTTAGCTCGTAGTTAATAGTTAGTTTAGAATTTATTCATCATCCATTTTAGGTTAATATAACAAAGAACAAAGAAGTAACTCTGGGCTTTCGCTTTCCCGAGGAATACGACCTTGATACTCGCCATTAGTGCTAGACTGCATCGATAGGTACACTGCCTTAGATTGTAGCTAACACGAGTAGCACACATCAACTCACATTAGCGAACCTAGAATTATTGCTCATGTCCTTCGTTTCTATTCTGTTCTTTTTCTACCATTGTTTTTAAATCAATTTGGTTTGATCCTTACGGTTAGCCATGAAAGAGAATAAAGAACTGGTAATTTCTTTCCTTATTGGATACAAAATCCTACCTATATTGTTATTTGTTCATTAGCTAGTGCGACAAGTCTATGTTGGCAAGTACGAGTCTTGATCAGTCTGCAAAGTTCTTGTATGAACCCAAGACTTAATTTCCCACAAGGTAGAAAATGAAATATTATGTTCACTAGCCTCAAGTATTCAGTTGCATGTGGTTTCTATAGTGCGAAAGCTCTCATTCCATAAGAAGAAGAAACTACAAACTAAATATTAATAAATAAATAAAGAATGATAAATAATCTAAAGTCAAATCATGACTAGAGAGAGTTGACTGGTCAACAACTATCATAGTCCCAAATTTTATAAGCCAACTTTACAAAACTAAGAGGAAATTCGTGTGGACCTACCTAATAAATACTCCGACCAAAACTACTTCATTATATGTGTCCCAAGCATCAATATATTCGCATTCCCGCTTGTATTACGCTTGGATTAATTGAAAAACAAAATGATTTCTCCCTTACGCACATGGATTTACATCTCATCCTTCTTGATCATTAAGTCATGCCCCAATCCATTGGCCAAGCTTGTCAATTATGTTCCCATGATTCCTTATGCCAATCCTTGCATCATCAGGAGTCCTCGTGCCTAGAGGAATAATGAATGATAGAGATCCCAATAGTGTAATGGATTAGAATATTTAGGCGTGCCTCGTTACTTGCATTCCTTCTTTCCTCTGAAAGATTCCTCTACGATCAATCGGAAAATGATATCAATACTCGATCAACTAATTTTCTTTATTCATATTTGTCCAAGCATTGGATCAGTGCCCATGAATATTACTTCCACGCGCTTTAACTCAATACTCGTGTTTATGCTCGCCAAATAAAATCAAACCATCATATTAAATATAGATTAGAAAGGGGCGAACAAAATAAATGAAGAAATGAGAATATAGGCAGGATTTCGGATTAATAAGAAAAGAAATTGCAAGTTCTTTATTCTCTTCCATACGATTAAGTGTAAGGATCAAATAATATGTTCACTAGCGTTACATATTTGGTTACATGTGGTTTTCATAGTGCAAAAGCCCTCATTCCATAGAAGAAGAAATTACAAGCTAAATTTGAACAAATAAATAATTAAAGATGAATAAACTAAAGTCAAATCAAGAACTAGAGAGGAGTTGACTGGTCAACAACTCTCATAGTCCTAAATTTTATGCGCAAGCTTAATAAACACAAAGGAGAATTCGCGTGGTCCTATCTAATAACAGGCCGGTCTAAATTACTTTATTATATGTGTCCCAAATATCAAAGCGCGTGCGTTCTTGCTTGGATTAATATAAAGCAAAATGGTTTCTCCCCTACGTGCATGGATTTGTATCTCATCTTACTTGATTATCAAATCACGCCCCAATCCCATCGGTAAACTTATCAATTATGCTCCCATGATTCCTTACACCAATCTTTGCGTCATCAAGAGTCCTCGTGCCTTGAAGAACAAGAAATGAGAGGAACAAGGAATAATGCAAATTCTAACGGTGCAAAACCTTAATCGGAATATTGGAGCGTGTCTCGATTCTCGTTGTTCCCTCTTTCCTCTAAAACATTTATTTGTGATTATTCTAAGAATGCTATTAATACTCGATTAACTAATTTTCTTTGTTTGCCTTTGTCCAAGCATTGGATCAATGCCTATGATTGCCGCTTCCATGTGATTTCACTAAACACTCCTATTTATACTCCTAAAAGAAACTAAACCATCATACTAAACAGAGATTAGAAAGAGAGGCACAAAATAAACAAACAAAAAGAGAACATAGGTAGGATTATCAATCCAATAAGGAAAAGAATCAAAGATTCTTTGTTCTCTTCCATACAGCTAAGCATAAGCCTCAAATCGAATTGATTTAAACACAAGTGTAAATAAAGAACACAAAAGAATGTAAGGACGTAAGGGATAAGTGTATGTTCGCTAGCACAATTGTTGATAAGTCCATAAGGCTCTTGAAAGAACCCATAATTTGATTTTATAGAAACTGAGATAATTTGATTTTATAGCCTTAAGTATTCAGTTGCATGCAGTTTTTATAGTGCGAAAGCTCTCATTCCATATGAAGAAGAAACTAGAAGCCAAATATGAAAAAATAAATGAAGAAAGATGTATAAACTAAAGTCAAATGAAGAACTATAGAGGAGTTGTATGGCCAACAACTCTCACAGTGGCAAATTTTATGAGTAGCTTAATGAAAATAAGGAAAAATTCGCGTGAGCATACCTAATAACACTCCGTGGCCAGCATTATCTTTCTAAGTAATCTATTTTCTAACCTTTCTTAGGGGTTGAACCGAATTGGTTCTTGGGGTTTTCATGTTAATGTGTTAGGGGTCTATAATGCAAACGGGTTCTCAAGCTTATTCATAGAGGTTCCATATCACTCGATCAACTAATTTTCTTTCTTCGCATTTGTCCAAGTATTAGATCGGTGCCTATGATTACTGCTTCCATATGCTTTCACTCAAGACTTGTGTTTATGCTCCATAAATAAAACCAAATCATCATACAAGAAAGAGATTAGAAATAAAGGCATAAAAAAAGAATAAAATGAGATCATAAGTAGGATTTCGAATTCGATAAGGAAAGAAATGATAAGTTGTTTGTTCTCTTCCACACAGCTAAGCATAATGATAAAGAGAATAAAAGAAAGGAAGGACGTGAGCAAGAAGTCTATATTCACTAGCACGAGTGTTGATAAATCTGCAAAGTTCTTCAAAGAACCCACAGCTTGGTTTCTCATAAGGTAGAAGACTAGAATAATATACTCACTAGCCTCAAATATTCGGATGCATGCAGTTTTCATAGTGCGAAAGCCCTCATTCCATAAGAGAAAGAAACTAGAAGCTAAATATGAATAAATAAATAAAGAAAGATGAATGCACTAAAGACAAATCAAGAACTAGAGAACCATCGTAGTCCCAAATTTTATGAGGCAACTTAACAAAATAAGGAAAATTCGCATAGGTCTACCTAATAACAATTCGGTCAAACTACTTCATTATATGAATCATAAACATGCAAAAGCATGCATTCCCACTTGGATTAATCGAAAGCAGCATGATTTCTCCTTTATGCATAAATTTGCGTCTCTTCCTGCTTAATCATCAAGTCATGCCTAAGTGCCACTGATCAAGCTCGTCAACTACATTCTGATGATTCCTTATGCTAATCTTTGTGCCATCAAGAGTACTCATGCCTAGAGGAATAAAGAATAATAGAGACCCCAATGGTGCAAATCCTAAATCAGAAAAATTGGTCGTGCCTCCATTCATGTCGTTCCCACTTTCCTCTAAAAGATTCATCTGCAATCATTCGGAGAATGACAATAATACTCGATACTAAAATGTGGTCATTCCCACTTGGATTAATCAAACAAAACATGATTTCTCCCTTACGTGCACGTATTTACATCTCATTACGCTTGATCATCAAGTTGATCACTAATGCCATTAGTCAAGCTTGCCAAATGCATTCCCATGTTTCCTTATGCCAATCCTTATGTCATCAAGAGTCCTCGTGCCTAGAGGAACAAGGAGTGATGGAGACCCTAATGATGTAATCTTAAATCAGAATATTTGTTCAATGCCTCGATTCTTGTCTTTCCCTCTTTCCTTTAAAAGATTAGTCTGCGGTCATTCGAAGAATGATATCAATATTTCATCAACTAATTTTCTTTCTTTGCATTTGTCCAAGCATTAGATTGGTGCCTATGCTTGCCGTGATAGGATATCATCATCTTACCAGCCATACCCCTGAATAACTAATGAGGTATGATACATATGGAATGCAGGAAAACAACCACCAATCAAGATGATTCCAAAATCCAAAGATCTCCTTAAGTGAAGTTAGGGAAAACTAGTTCCAACAATGAAACTAGCACTTGAATTCAACTGCAAACCCCACAAACCAAGTATAATTTGATAAGTTAAGAATCCAACACAAGATTTTTGTTAAAGAATGCCAAAAACTAAAAATAGTTTGATAAGTTCAAAGTTCATGCAAGAACTTAAGCAGAAACACTCACAAAGAGCAAATAAAGATTATCATTCATCAAATTGATTTTAACAAATGAATTTGGCTTTGATATTTATAGCCAAAACAAGACAAATAATGCTAAATGGATGTCTTTTGAGCTTTCCCATGTTTTTCCTTTTAATCCCATTAAAACTCATTAAAAGTGGTTATTTTGACATTGATGGCAATAATTTTATAACTCTGAAATGACAATTAATCATGTGCATCAATTGTGTGACTCCAAATGACAACTAATCACACTGTAACTTAAGAAAACTTAATAAAAATGAAAATAAAAAGGCTTCAAATGAATTGTATTGGACCTTTGATTTCAACCCAAACTTATTGCACTGAATTGATGATTTTGGTCCTGTTTTACAATCCTAAGCCTTGGGCTGAGCCTTATTTTGTTTGAACACTCCAAATATCTTTAATTAAGCCCAACAAAGCTTCTTGCATCCTTTTAGACTAGGATCTTGTCATTGGACCTCCTTAAAAGCTTAAAGGATCATTTGTAGTTCTTGTCTTTGTTGCATCATGCCGCTTCCATGCGCTTTTACTCAGCACTCGTGTTTATGCTCCCCAAATAAAAAAAACCATCATACTATACAAAGATCAGAAAGAGAGGAACAAAATGATTACATAGATAGGATTTCAGATCCGATAAGGAATAAAATCAAAAGTTCTTTGTTTTCTTCCATACGACTAAGCATAGGAATCAAATCAAATTGATTTAAACGAAAGGGTAAATAAAGAATACAAAAGAAAGGAAGGACGTGAGTGATAAGTCCATGCTTGCTAGCATGGGTGTTGATAAGTCCACAAAGTTCTTGAAAGAACCCATAACTTGAATTGCCGTAAGGTAGAAAACTAAAATAATATGCTCATTAGCCTCAAGTGTTCGATTGCATGTAGTTTTATAATGCAAAAGCCCACATTCTATAAGAAATAGAGAGGAGTCAACTAGTCAATAACTCTCATAGTCCCAAATTTTATGAGCCAACTTAACAAAAAAAGGAAAATTTGCATGGGCTATGTAATAATACTCCAACCCAAATTACTTCATTATATGCATTCCAAACATCAAAATACTTGCATTCCCTGGTGGGACCAACTTATGATGAGTAGGAGGAATCGAGAGCATCCTATTTCGACATGGGAGGAGATGAAAGCTGTGATGAGGAAATGTTTTACTTGTCAACATTATCATAGAGAGTTGCATAATAGATTGCAAAGTCTAGTGCAAGGATCTAAGGGTGTTGAAGAATATTATAAACAGATGGAGATTAAAATTATTCGGGCTAATGTAGAAGAAGACCGTGAAGCAACAATGGCAAGGTTCTTGCATGGATTTAACCGAGATATAACTAATGTGGTTGAACTTCAACACTATGTGGAGATGGAGGATATGTTACACATGGCCATGAAGATTGAGAGATAATTGAAGAGCAAGAGTGCCAAAACCAATTCGGCCTCAACTTTCTCATGGAAGTCGAGTTGGAAGAAGGATGACAAGATTGTTTCTAAGCCTAAATTTGAGTCTTTCAAGGATACTAAAATGGAGGGCAGTAAAAAATTCCAAGGTAAATCCACTCCTCAAACATCCAAAACTAGAGATATTAAATGTTCTAGGTCTTTGTAAATGGGCCACATAGCTTCTCAATGTCCAAACAAAAGATCCATGATTATGAGGGACAATAGGGAAGTGAAGTTTGAAAGTGAAGAATAAGAAGAGATGCCACCCCTAGAAGATGGTATTGACCAAGAGTATGCGAACAAGGTGATAAATTAATGGCAAGGAAAGCATTGAGTTTGCACGCAAAAGAGGAAGAGGTACAAAAATACAATATCTTTCATACTAGATATGAAGTCAATGATAAGGTATGTAACATGATAATTGATGGGTTAGTTGTACCACTATGGCTAGTGTCGAACTTGTTCAAAAGTTATGTTCGCCAACTTTTAAACAACCATAGGGCATATAAGTTTCAATGGTTGAATGATTGTTGTGAGGTTAAATTTGCTAAGCAAGTACTAGTGGCTTTCTCTATTGGTAAGTATAAGGATGAGGTATTGTGTGATGTGATGCCTATGTATGCTGGACATATTCTTTTAGGCCGCCCATGGCAATTTCATAGATGAGTCATTCATGATGGTTTTACTAACAAATACTCTTTTGTAATGAGTGCCAGATCTATTACACTTGTTCCTTTGACACCCAAAGAGGTGTATGAAGACCAAATGCGCATGAAAAAGGAGACCAATACAAAACACATGAGTGATGGTACTCAAGAAAAGAAAGAAAATGAGAGCATAAGTGCACAAAAACAATAAAATAAAGAGAGTATGTGCTGAGAGAAAAAAAAGGCGAGGGTATGAAACGTAAGAAAAATGGGAGGAAAAAGAGTTTTTATGCAAGAGAGAGTGAGGTGAAAAGAGCCTTCTTGACCAATCTACCCCTGTTTGTAGTTATGTACAAAGAGGCTTACTTTAATGCTAACGAGCTTAACTTTTCTTTGCCTAGTGTTTTTATTTCTTTGTTGCAGGAATTTGATGATTTATTTTCCGAAGAGATCCAATATGGATTGCCAGCAATTAGGGGAATAGAGCATAAATTTGATTTCATTCTTGGATCATCTATTCCTAATCGACAGAAGATTCGTTTGTGACATTCAGAGAATGGTATCAATACTCAATCAACTAATTCTCTTTCTTGGCATTTGTCCAAGCATTAGATCAGTGCCTGTGATTGCCACTTCCACATGTTTTTACTAAACACTTGTGTTTATATTCTCCAGAAAAAACAAACCTACTAGACAGAGATTAGAAAGAGTGGCACAAAAGAAATGAACAAAATGAGAAGATAGGTAGAATTATCCATCCGATAAGGAAAAAAATAACAAGTTCTTTATCCTTTAAAATACGGCTAAGCGTAAGGATCAAATCAAATTGATTTTGACATAAGGGTAGACAAAGAATATAAAAGAAAGGAAGGACGTGAGTAATAAGTCTATGTTCGCTAGCACAATGTCGGTAAGTTCATAAGATTCTTGAAAGAACCCATAATTTAATTTCCCACAAGGTAGAAGAATGAAACAATATGCTTACTAGCTTGAAGTATTCAGTTGCATGTAGTTTTTATAATGGGAAAGCTCTCATTCCATAAGAAGAAGAAACTAGAAGCTAAATATGAAAAAATAAATAAATAAAGATGAATAAATTAAATTCAAATCAAGAACTAGAGAGGAGTTGACCAGCCAACAACTCTCGTAGTCTTAAATTTATGAGCCAACTCAACGAAAACAAGGAAAAATTCACGTAGGCATACCTAATAACACTCCGGCCTAAATTACTTCATTATATGCATCCCAAGCATCAAAATGTGCGCATTCGCACTAGGATTAATTGAAAGCGACATGATTTCTCCATCACACGCATGGATATGTGTGTCGTCCTGATTGATCATCAAGTCATGCATACTTCATTATATGCGTCCCAAACATCAAAATGCTCGCATTCCCGCTTGTATGACGCTTGGATTAATTGAAAACAATATAATTTCTCTCTTACGCGTATGGATTTAGGTCTTGTCCTGCTTGATCATCATGTCACATCCTAATCCACCAGCCAACCTTGTCAATTATGTTCCAATGATTCCTTAGGTCAATCCTTGTGTCATCAAGAGTCCTCGTGCCTAGAGGAATAAGAAATGATAGTGATCTTAATGATGCAAATCCTGAATCTGAACATTTGGGCGTGCCTCGATACTCGTTGTTCCATCTTTCCTCCAAAATATTCGTTTGTGATCATTTGGAGAATGAAATCAATACTCAATTAACTATTTTTCTTTATTCGCATTTGTCCAAGCATTAGATCGTGCCTCTGATTACCGCTTCCATACGCTTTAAGTCAACACTCGTGTTTATGCTTTCCAAATAAAACAAAACCATCATACTAGATATAGATTAGAAAGGGACGAAGAAAAGAAATGAAGAAATAAGAATATAGGTAGGATTTCGGATCCAATAAGAAAAGAAACCCCAAGTTCTTTATTCTCTTCCATATGGCTAAGCGTAAGAATCAAATCGAATTGATTTAAACACAAGGGTAGACAAAGAACACAAAAAAAAAAGGACGTGAGCGATAAGTCTAGATTTGCTAGTATGACTTAATGAGAACCCATGTAGCACAAGGGATTCTAATGATGGATATCCTACTTGCTCAAGGAATCCTACTTCAACAAGGATTCCTAATCCTACTAGGAATCCTAATCCAGCAAGGAGTCCTGATGACATTAGGAGTTCAAGCGATGAAAGGAATCCTATTTCCACTAGGAATCCTAATCCAACTAGGAGTCCTAGTCATATTTAAAGTCCAAGGGCTTAATAAAAACAATGGGCCTCAACATACTCTTATCAACTTAATCGACATATGGAGGCATGAACAAGTCAAGATAATCCCATGATAATCAAGTGAAGCTATTTGGAGTCTAATACTCAAGAATGAGCCGTATATCACATGTTGCTTAAGCCTAATGTTCTTATTCATTTAAAGAAGTCTTTTAATAGTTAGGAGTCTTATTTTAAGTTAACTTTTTAGTTTAAGAGTTCTATTCCTAGTCTTATTATTATTTGTTTCCATGTCATTATAGAATTAGGGATTTCTAAGGCATATATAAGGTAGTACGAATTTCTATGTAAAGGGACTTGTTGAATATTGATTATTTTGGAGTTAATTCTTTTCTTTTGTTCTTATGAACTTGGTGAATTTATCAAGTGAAGGCTTGGTATCTTACAAACTTAGTTTAGTCTAAACCTTTTCTTCATGATAAATAGCTTTTAATTCTTTATAATTAAGGTTCTTAAGTACAAGTTATTTAAGGATCTTGTTTGGAGTTAGAGTTACCTTGCTTGATTAGGTGAACGATCCTTGGTGAAGACATCAACATTGAATACAGGTTTGGCACAAGTTAGCTATGTTAGTATCAGGAGTCTTCATAAGTCCGTAACCATCTTGAAAGAACCCATAACTTGATTTTGCAAGGTAGAAGACAAATAATATGCTCACTAGCCTCAAATATTTGTTGCATGTCGTTTTTATAGTACGAAAGCCCTCATTCCAGAAGAAGAAGAAACTAGAAGTTAAATATGAATAAATAAATAAATAAAGAAAGATGAATAAACTCTAGTCTCAAATTTTATGAGCTAGCTTAACGAAAACAAGGAAAAAATTCACGTGGGCATATACCTAATAACACTCCGGCCCAAATTACTTCATTATATGCGTCCCAAACATCAAAATTTGCATATTCCCACTTGAATTAATTGAAAGCAATATGATTTCTTCATCGCGCGCGTGGACTTTTGTCTCATCTTACTTATCATCAAGTCACGCTATAATGCCACCGATGAACCTTGTCAACATGATTTCTCCCTTACGCGGGTGGATTTGCATCTCGTGCTGCTTGATCATTAAGTCACGTACCAATGCCACTGGTCAAGTTTGTCAATTGCATTCCCATGATTCTCGTTGTTCCCTCTTTCTTCCAATAGATTTGTCTGTGAGCATATGGAGAATAATATCAATACTCGATCAACTAAATTTCTTTCTTCGCATTTGTCCAAGCATTAGATCGGTGCCTATGATTGCCGCTTTCATGTACTTTCACTCAACACTAGTGTCTATGCTCCCCAAATAAAATCAAACCATCATACTAGACAGAGATTAGAAAGAGAGGCATAAAAGAAACAAATAAAATGAGAACATAAGTAGGATTTTAGATTCGATAATGGAAGAAATCATAAATTCTTTATTCTATTCCATATGGCTAAGCATAGGAATCAAATCAAATTGAGTTGAATACAATGGTAGACAAAGAACATAAAACAAAGAAAGGACGTGAGAGATAAGTCTATATTCGCTAGTGCTAGTGTTGATAAGTCCACAAAGTTCTTCAATGAACCCATAGCTTGATTTTTTGCAAGGTAGAAGACTGGAATAATATGCTCACTAGCCTTAAATATTCAGTTGCATGTGGTTGTCAAAGTGCGAAAGCCTTATTCCATAAGAAGAAGAAACTAGAAGCTAAATTATCAATATGTAAAGTAAAAAAGATGAATAAACTAAAATCAATTCAAGAGTCAATAACTCTCCTAGTTCCAAATTTTATGAGCCAGCTTAACGAGAAAAAATAATGAGGTGTTTTGCACTATGAAAAACGATGCAACCTAATATTTGAGGCTAGTAAGCATATTATTTTAGTCTCTACCTTGTGGGAAATCAAGTTATGGGTCTTTCAAGTTATAGGAAATCAAGCTTAATGTCGTCCCGCATTTGGGACCAATAATATCCACGCTCCACAAGTGACAATGTGCGATGCGTGCCTAGGTGCCTCGCCCATTTTGAATCAAGGCACTCTTTGATGATGGCCTTCCTCAAGCCTTCCCATTTCGGCATATAGACTATGTTTCTCTTGGTAACGAGCACCCCATGCTGTAGCCAAAATTGGCGAGTCTTCCCCTTCTTTGCCAATTCCACCAAATTATTGGCTTGTGGGTCATGCTCGAGTCCCTCCTTGATACGATCCACCAAAGGAAAGTTAGCGCTAGTGATGGAAGTTAACTCTGCCTTTCTACTTAGTGCATCGGCCACTAAGTCTGCCTTTCCCGACTTGTACTCCATCGCAAAGTCAAACTCCGCAAGGAATGCTTGACATCTTACTTGCTTGGGAGTTAGTTTCTTTTGGTTGAGTACACGTGCTTCATATGGAGCCTTGGATGGCCTAATGTGGCCAACATCCAATAAATCTTTTGGTTGCCTTCGCAACTCCTTTAACTTAGGGGGTGCCAAGCGATAAGGGACTACTGCAGGCGGGCTTGCGCCTTCTACCAGCTCAATCTTCTGATCCACCTCTCTCTTCGGTGGGAGCTTCTTCGGTGACTCCGCAAGCATTACGTCCCTGAACTCTTCTAGGACACTTGTGATTTGTTTTGGCACTTCATCTTGTGGCATGGTTTCCACTTCTTCCTTTAATGCTGCAAGGAATGTGGGCAGAGCCTTCTCTACCCCCTTGGATAGTTGCATGGCTGAGATCCTTTTGGCTTTTGGCTTGGCTTCTCATGTCAACGGCACCATGCAAGTATTTCCTTGCTGCAAGATGCACATGGTGTTGGCAAATGGGAGTGGGAATGCATTCACTTTGTCCAGGAACTCTATGCCAAGCACCATTTCATAATCATCCATCACAATAATGGAAAAGTCCAAGAGGCCAAACCACTCACCTAGGCTTACTTTGACATCTCGTGCAACTCCATATGTCACACTCGGTGCCGAATTGACAGCCTTGAGCCACCCTTGCTCCTTCGTAAACTTGATGCGAAGTCTTTCTGCCTCTTCTGCCTCGAGGAAGTTGTTGTTAGCCCTGGTATCTAACAATGTTTCTATCGTGTGGCTTCCAACCTTTACCTTGACAAACAATCGACCCTTCTTTTCGGACTTAGGCATCCCGATTTTGGTTTTGATGGCACTAAGGAGTTGTAGCGATCCCATCTTGGATGCCTCTTGCTCTCGTTGTTGCTCTTCCCTTTCTTCGACCAATGCAAAGAGCTTGCTCTTCGTACGACACTCTCTTGCCTTATGTGTTCCATCATAGACAAGTAAGCTAGTCAGCCTTACTCTTCGAATGCTAGGCAAAATGCTAGCTAAGATAGCAAGAAGAACAGTAGAGAGCTTAAGATAGCTTGGAGAGCTTTTAGAGAGAGAACTTGCTTGCTCTTTTATTAAACTTTTGCTTGATAATGCTTGATGAACAAATGAAATCTCTAACTATATATAGGCCTCCACCTGCTCAATGAACGGTGAGGATTGATTTGATCTAATGGCTAAGATTAAGTATCTAGAATGTTCTACATAATTTCATACTTATCTATATATTCTACAAGCTTCTAGATTATTCTAGATGATTCTAGATGATTCTAAAATGTTCAAGAATTCTCTCTTGCTTCCTTGGAGACTTCTTAGGCCTTTGAACCTTCATGCGAGAAGGAGAAACTTGTGGGCTGTGGCAATGAGCATTAGCATTGATTTTCTCTAATATGGCTCTTTGGTTGGCTGCCATGTCTAACCGCATCCTCTCCACAGCCTTATTGATGTTCATTATACTCCATTAAATCTTTCATTTTCATGCATTTATGCTGCAGATATGCCATGATTAAGTTGAGGCACATTCTCCTCTCTCCTACCTCCACTAGAGGTATTTGACATTGCTGCAAGAAAAAGTTAGTATGCAAAAATAAGAATTAAAAATATTAGGACCTCACCAGTCGCACCTCTATGTGTTTACTCTAAAAAACTAGGGGTTTGCTCTCGTGTTTACAAACAATAATGTTAACACTTAAGGCTGAAACTCACATCACTCGGCTTGGTCTGAAGTGTTCTTATGTGAATCAAGAACTCACATACAAAGTTTCAAATTATACAAACAACATACAAAGAATCAAGCTTTAAAAGACTAGTTGAAGCAAGTGGGGGTAAAATCAAGAATTTAAGCAAAACGATATGAAATCAAGAAAAATAGGAGTGAAGAATAAAAGAAAACTCAGAAAGATTCAAAATACATGTGAAAGAATGAATCTAAGATGCAAAGATTTAAGAAACATACCTTACCACTACACAACACAATTGCTTCTTGCTTGCCGAATTATATGCCATACACCAACTATCCTAACACAATTCAATTATTCTTACCTCTCTAGCTGAAACCATTCTTACCCAAAGACCTTAAAATAAAATTCTATTTCTTACCTCTTTTCTTCTAATCAAGGTACAACAAAAATCAAAACAAAACAAAACCAAAACATAAATTTGTTTCTGCTTTTCTTTTCTAACCAAAAACCTCAAATACATCAAAACCAAACTCATATTCTTTTCTTTTTTCTTTCTTATGCAAGAACAAAAACAGGCCTTCTCTTCTCAACCATAACCTCCAACCTCAATCTAAGAACAAAGGATTAGGGTACTTCTTACTTCTTCTTCTTTCATTCTAGCTAAAACCTCTTAACTCCATTTCTTTCTTTTCTTTTCTAAAAACAACTACTAGTTCTCTTTTATCATTTACAAGTTGTGATTACTAAAGTGATAAATGTTTGTAAGCATTCAAGAGTGAGATGAGTGGCATGAGATAGTGAGTGCATTAGAGGGTGTGTGCTTAAACACTTGAGAGGAAACATAAAAGGGAGTGAATTTTATTCTAACGTTTCTTTACAGGTAGTTATCATGGACACACATGATGATAATAGACTATAGAAGAAGTTTGTACAAGACACTTTCCTAAGGATCTTGGCATAGTTGGATGAGTTAAGACTTGAAAGGGATGAGAGATTAAACCGAACACCACCTCCACCTCCACCTAGGATGTAGAATCAGAATGATTGAGATGACGAGGATAATGGAGCCTCCAACCAAAACATTAGACAAGGAAGGAGGGATGGGAACTTGGGATCCATTAAATTAAGGATTCCTAGTTTTCAATGAAAGGGAGATTCAGTCTATTTTGAATGGGAGAAAAAGGTTGAACATGTGTTTAAATGCCATAACTTCATAGAAGACAAAAAGGTAAAACTTGCTTCTGTTGAGTTTACTGATTATGCCAGTGTATGGTGGGATTAATTAGTTATAACTCGAAGGCGCAATGATGAGGATCCAATCTCAATTTGGGGAGAGATGAAGAGAATCATGCACAAGCAGTTTGTTTCTTCAGACTACTATAGGGATTTGTACAATAAACTTCAAAAACTCACACAAGGAACTAAGTCTGGGAATAAATACTACCAAGAGGTGGAGATAGCCATGATTCGGGCCAATATATATGAGAATAGGGAGGCAATAATGGCACACTTTCTTAATAGGCTTAACCAAGATATTGCTAATCTAGTCGAGTTACAACCTTATATAGACATAGAAGATCTCCTTCATATTGCCATCAAGGTTGGAAGGCAACTTTAGACCATAATCAAAGGTAATTCTACAGTTAAAGTTTCTAATAAGTCTAATTAGACTAATAAAAAGGGTGGGAGTAGCTTTGGTGCCAGCAAGTGGACTTACAACAAAGATAAGTCCATGAATGATAAAGGCACATGGAAAGCAAGTAGTTCAAGCTCAAAGATCCAATGTTTCAAGTGAAAAGGATATGGACACACGCCGGGTATAAAATCAATTTGATGCTCGATTTCCCATACCAGTGGTAGTCCTTTAGGCATTTCTTCAGGGTATAAGTCTTTGAATTCTTGCAAAAAGATTGAAATACACTAGGAAAACTAGTGTTTTCTTGATAGTGCTTAAATAGGTGCTCTTGTACAAAAATACAATCACGGGTTGCCTTGAAACAGAAGCTCTCTTCACCTCACCCTCTCTTGCAATCACAATCACACGCTTGCATAAAGTTACAATCACGGGTTGCCTTAAAATTGCCTTTTTGTTAACAACTCACAATCACACTCTCTCCTTTTGCATGCTCCTCTTTCTCTTTTCTTCTCTGCGCATCACCCTCTTTCTCTTCTTTTTCCATTCTAGGCTCACATCTCTCATGGCTTTTCACATAACTATTCTCTTGTTACGCTTTAGGAGGTAATGGTACAAGTGTAATAGGTTTGTTGTTCATCATAAAAATATGGATTTGAATATCCATCATGCACAACTCACCTATCATATTGCCATGGATGCCCTAATAATATATAACTAGCATGCATAAGAATGACATCATATGACACTTCATCATGATAATGTCCAATAGAGAATGATATCAATGCTTGCTTATTAAACTTTATTTCTCCACAATCATTCAACCATAATAATCTATAAGGTTTTGGATGTTTAGTAGTAGGTAAATGTAACCTATCAACTAAACTAGCACTACAACATTGGTACAACTCCCCCATCTATAATCAACTTTGGTCCTTGCTCGATGGATGGGTCTTGCAGTCAAGCTCCCTTCTACCTTGTCTTGGACTTGGCATCTAGGATGAAAGATGTTCTCTTTTTGGACTTCATTCTCTTCCTTTACTTGCATATTAAGAGCATGTCTTATGACAAACAATTCAATATTAAGCCCAATTTGCACATCTATGTCACTTGCATCCTCAAGCTCGAGCATTCATTCTTCATCATCATCACTATGACTCTCAATATCACCATTTTGTGTAGCCATCATTACATGCTTATTTGCACATTGTGATGCAATATGCCCTTGCCCTAAATATTTAAGACACTTAATAGCATGACATCAAGTGTTTCGGGTTTACCTTGCATTAGTGTTGCCCAAATATTTTCCGTTCTTACTAACATCTACTTTGAGCTTGGAAAAGCTCTAGTAACTATCTTTCCAATTCAGTTTCCATGTGAAAGTTATATTATTTGAATTGTACCTAGTCATTTTACTTTTCAAATGCTTTTTAATCTTGATGGATTTATGTAGCATGTCATCCATCTTAACATATTCTTACAACTCCAACACATTAGTAATGTTCTTGTTCAATCCACTCAAGAACCCTGCCATAGTTGCCTCTCTTTCCTCCTCTATGTTGCCTCTTATCATTGCAATTTTCATCTCTTGATAGTACTCCTCCACACTTTTAGTCATTGTACCAATCTTTATAGTCGATTGCATACATCTCTATAGTAATGTTGGGGTACAAATTTCTTCATAGTGGTTTTCATCTCTTACCAACTAGTAATAGGCACTTCTTAGTTTCTCCTCTTGCTCAACAAAAGTTGATCCCATAAAATTATAGCATAATCTGTGAATTCAACAGCTACGAGTTTTACCTTTTTCTCTTCGGAGTAGTTATGATAATAAAAAATGAAATCTATTTTCTTTTCTTATTCCAAGTATGCTTTAGGATCGGCTTTGCCTTGGAACTTAGGAATCTTCATCTTTATATTTCTAAAGTTGTTATCTTGCCTTCTACGCCCTTATTCATTATCATCAACAAGCTCATCATCATCATCATCATCATACCATCTCCCTCTACGAACTTGTCTAAGTGTGTGTTGGTTTATGTGGTTGGCGTTGTTACTGGGGCCATTTTGATTTGTTTCCAGCTCACTAAAATCTTAAATTTTGCCTCCCTAACTGAATTGGATTAATGAGCCTTGAATTTGAATCCAACTCTTCAAGCCTTGATGTGTCCCTTAGCCTAAACATCTTGAATAAGCCCATTCAAAGCTTATTTTATCTTCTTAGCCTTGGACCTTATAATTGGCTTCCATAGATGTCAATTGGATCTTGGATCCTACTTCAAGCAGGATTCCTTGTTGCATCACCTAATGGTGCAAATCCTAAATTAGAATATTTGGGCATATGCCTCAATTTTTGACATTCTCTCATTTCTCCAAAAGAATCATCCACGATTATTTGTAGATTGATATTAATACTCGATCAACTAATTTTCTTTTTTCACATTTGTCTAACCATTGGATAGGTGCCTATGATTGCCGCTTCCATACGCTTTAACTTAATACTCGTGTTTATGTTCGCCAAATAAAACTAAAGCATCATAGTAGACATAGATTATAAAGAGATAAATAAAAATAATGAACTAATGAGAACATAGGTAGGATTTCATATGAGATAAGGAAAGAAATCATCAGTTCTATATTCTCTTTCAATGCTAAGCATAAGGATCAAATCGAATTGATTTAAACACAAGGGTAGACAAAGAACATAAAAGAAATGAAGGACGTGAGCAATAAGTCTATGCTCGCTCTTTCGAGTCTTCATAAGTCTGCAAAGGTCTTAAAAGAGCCCATAATTTAATTCCCCACAAAGTAGAAAACTAAAACAATATGCTCACTAGCCTCAAATATTCAGTTCCATATGGTTTTCATATTGCTAAAGCCTTCATTCCATAAGAAGAAGAAACTAGAAGCTAAATATGAATAAATAAATAAATAAAGAAAGATGAGTAAACTCAAGTCAAATCAAGAACTGGAGAGGAGTCGACTGGCCAACAATTCTTGTAAGCCCAAATTTTATGAGCCATCTTAACGAAAAAAAGGAGAGATTCACGTGGGCCTATCTAATAACACTTAAGACAAATTACTTCATTATATGCATCCCAAACATAAAAAATGTACTATTCCCAATTTGATTAATTGAAAGCAATATGATTTCTCCATCACGCACGTGGATTTGCCTCTCATGTTGCTTTATCATCAAGTCATGCTCCAATACCACCGATGAAGCTTATCAATTATGTTTCCATGATCCCTTAACGAAAATAAGGGAAAATTTGCATGGGCATACCTAATGACACTCCAACCAAATTTACTTCATTATATGCCTCCCAAATATTAAAATGCGCGCATTTTCGGTTATTTTAATCGAAAGCAACATGATTTCTCTCTCACGCGGGTGGATTTGCATGATATAAAATCATCTTCTTAGCAGTAATATACTCCAATAACTAGAGAGTTATGATACATATGGAATGCAAGAAAACACCCTCTGGTCAAGATGATTCCAAAACCCAAGAATCTCCTCAAGTGAAGTTAGGGAAAACTAGTTCCAATAATGGAACTAGCACTTAAATTCAACTCCAAACGCTATTAACCAAGTATGATTTTGATGTAAACCTAAAGCCCAAGGAGCCTACTAGCCAACCAAGTCAAGAAGAACAAGTTCTAAGCCACAATGATCCATTAATTAACCAAGGACGTCCAATTACAAGAGCTAAAGCTAAAAGAATGAAGAAGGCCTTTAATGGGCTTATTCAAGATATTTGGGCCAAACCATCTACTATACATGAAGAATTAGTATTAATCAAGCATAATAATGTTACTAACCTAATTCAACATATCGGGCTATGAATCTTTGAGTTTGGGCAATTTAGAAGGAGCATGAGAGGAAGCACCAAAAATAAAAGAGGAAAACAAGGGAACATTAAAAAGGAAATCAAAGAAGGCACTTAAAGTGGGTGCTTGACTTAGGCATGTTTTTAAAGAGAAAATAAGTAGGGCAACTGCTCTTTTAGTTATAAGAACATTATATGTTGATTTAGTCCATTCTTCCTATATCAAAGATCGCCTAAATCACTCTAGTTAATTATTTTGTTATTTAGGGAACTTCTAATTTAGTCTTTGATTTTTATTTTCCTATTCTAGTTTCTTCCTAAATGTGTAAAGGAAGTTAAGATTGTATCTTTAGCTATTTAAACACACTATAGCCGAATGCTTCAGGGTAATGAATATATTTTTGTTCTGACTCCATTGTGAGAATTCAATTCTTGGTTCTTCTGAGAACTTGTGAACTTATCAAGACTTATCTTTTGAATTTCCTTTGTGACTTATCACTCACCTTCTTCCTTAATCTTGGGTGTGGTATCTAAAACCTTTTCTATACCAAGGTTCACACTTCCACTAAAGTGTTGGGTCAAGGTCCTTGTTCATGAATTTGACTTTAGACGTTCTTGGAAACAATTATGCAATGTGACTCTTATAAATCCATCAAGAATCAGATCATAATACATGTGGGAATCTGCACATTATTTTGTTTGAGACGCATATAATGAAGTAATTTGGGTCAGACTGTTATTAGATAGGCCCATGTGAATTTCTCCTTTTTTTATTAAGCTAGTTAATAAGATTTGGGAATACAAGAGTTATTGACGAGTCAACTTCTCTCTAGTTCTTAATTTGACTTTAGTTTATGGATCTTTCTTTATTTGCTTATTCATATTTAGCTTCTAGTTTCTTCTTCTTATGAAATGAGGGCTTCCGCACTATGAAAACTGCATGCAATCGAATATATAAGCCTTGTGAGCATATTATTTTAGTTTAGTTTTCTACCTTGCAGGAGATCAAGTTATTGGTTCTTTTAAGAACTTTGTGGACTTATAAAGACTTGCATTAGCGAACCTAGACTTATTGCTCATATCCTTCATTTATTTTGTGTTCTTTGTTTACCGTTCTGTTTAAATCAATTTGATTTGATCCTTATGCTTAGCCATGGAAGAAAATAAAGAACTTGCAATTTCTTTCTTTATCAAATACGAAATCTTACTTAGGTTCTTATATGTTCGTTTCTTTTGTTTGTCTCTTTCTAATCTATGTTTAGTATGATGTTTTAGTTTTATTTGGCGAGCATAAACACAAGTGTTGAGTTAAAGCACATGGAGAAGGCAATCATAGGCACCGACCCAATGCCTGGACAAATGCGAAGAAAGAGAATTAGTTGATGGAGTATTGATATCATTCTCCGAGTGATCCCATATGATTCTTTTGGAGTGAAGAGGGAACGCCGAGAATCGAGGCATGCCCTAATATTATGATCCAAGAACTGCACTATTAGGATTTCCATCATTTCTTATTTCTCTAGGAACGAGGACTCTTGATGACACAAGGATTGGTATAAGGAGTCATGGGAATGCAATTGATAAGATTAACTGTTGGCATTAGGGCTTAGCTTGATGATCAAGCAAGATGAGCCATAAATCCACGTGTGTAAGAGACAAATCATGTTATTTTCAATTAATCTAAGCATAATACAAGTGGGATTGCGAGCGTTTTGATGTATAGGACGCATATAATGAAGTAATTTTAGGTCAGACTGTTATTAGGTAGGCCCACGCAAATCTCTCCTTGTTTTCATTAAGTTGGCTTTAAAATTTAGGACTACTAGAGTTGTTAACCTGTCAACTCCTCTTTGGTTTTTTATTTATTTATTCATATTTTTCTTGTAGTTTCTTCTTCTTATGGAATAAGGGCTTTTACACTATGAAAACTACATGAACCAGAATATTTTAGGCTAGTGAGGATATTATTTCAGTCTTCTACATTGCAAGAAAGCAAGTTAAGGATTCTTTCAAGAACTTTGCAGACTTATGAAGACCCCTGGTAGCAGACTTATGAAGACTCGCGGTAGCAAACTTGGACTTATTTCTCACGTCTTTTCTTTCTTTTGGGTTCTTTGTCTATAATTGTGTTTAAATCAATTTGACTTTATCCTTATGCTTAGTCGTATGGAAGAGAATAAAGAACGTGCAATTTCTTTCCTTATCAGATCCGTATTCCTACTTATGTTCTCGTTCTATTCATATATTTTGTGCCTCTCTTTCTAATCTCTATCTAGTGTGATGGTTTGGTTTTATTTGGTGAACGTAAACACAAGAATATTATGTGAAAATGCGTTAAAGCTACAATTATTGGTACTGAACCAATGCCTGGACAAATGTGAAGAAAGAAAATTAGTTGATCAAGTAATGATGTCATTCTCTAAATGATTACGAACGAATCTTTTGGAGGAAAGCAGGAAGGACGAGATTGGAGGCACACCTAATTATTCTGACTCAGGATTTGCACCATTGGGGTCTCCAGTATTCTTTGTTCTTCTATGCACAAGGACTCCTAATGACATAAGGATTGGCAACGTAATTAAGAAGCTTTACCAATGGCATTGGGGCTTAGCTTGATGATCAAGCAGGACAAGATGTAAATCCATGCACGTAAGGGAGAAATCATGTTGCTTCTAATTAATTCAAGCGAGAATTAGCGTGTTTTGATTTTTGGTATGCATATAATAAAGTAAATTGGACTGGAGTTGTTATTAGATACGTTGATGCATACTTCCCCTTGTTTTCATTAAGGAATCAATGGAACATAATTGACAAGCTTGATAATCAAGCAGCATAAGACGGAAATCCACACGTATAAGGGAGAAATCTATTGCTTTCGATTAATACAAGTGGGAATTCACGCATTTTAATGTCTAGGAGTCATATAATAAAATAAATTAGGTCGGAGTATTATTAGGTACGCCCATCCGAATTTCTCATTATTTTCTTTAAGGAATCATGGGTACGTAATTGACAAGCTTCATTAGTAGCATTGGAGCATGACTTGATGATCAAGTAGGACAATAGACAAATCCATATGCAGGATGGAGAAATCATGTTCCTTTTCATTAATCCAAGCAAGAATGAGCGCATTTTGATGTTTGGCAAGCATATAATATAGTAAGTTGGGCTGAAGTGTTATTAGGTACGCTAATGCAAATTGTCCCTTGTTCTCGTTAAGGAATCATAGGAACACAATTGACAAGCTTGATTGGTGGCATTGGGATGTGACATAATGATCAAGTAGCACGAGACATAAATCCACATGCATAAGGAGAAATCATTTGTTGTTGATTAATACAAGTGGAAATACGTGTGTTTTGATATTTTGGAACACATATAATGAAGTAAATTGGGTCAAAGTGTTATTAGGTATGCCATGCGAAGTTCCTCTTATTTTTGTTAAGTAATCATTCGAATGTAATTGACAAGCTTCATAGTGGCATTGGAGCATAACTTGATGATCAAGCAGGACGAGACACAAATCCATGGTCGTGATGGAGAAATTATGTTGCTTTCGATTAATCCAAGCAGGAATGTGCACATTTTGATGTTTGGGATGCATAAAATGAAGTAATTTGTGTCGAAGTATTATTAGATAGGCCCACGTGAATTATCCCTTATTTTCATTAAGCTGGCTCATAAAGTTTGGGACTATAACAGTTATTGGCCAATCAACTCCTCTTTGGTTCTTGATTTGACTTTAGTTTATTCATCTTTATTTATTTATTCATATTTAGCTTCTAGTTTCTTCTTCTTATGGAATGAGGGCTTCCATACTTTGAAAACTGCATGCACCCGAATATTTAAGCCTAGTGGGCATATTATTTCAATTTTCTACCTTGCAAAAAATTTAGTTCTTTCAAGAACTTTGTGGACTTATGAAGACTCACACTAGTGAACCTAGACTTATGGCTCATGTCCTTCCTTTGTTTTGTGTTCTTTGTCTACCGTTGTATTTAAATCAATTTGATTTGATACTTACACTTAGCCATGGAATAGAATAAAGAACTTGTAATTTCTTTCCTTATCAGATACGGAATCCTACCTAGGTTCTCATATGTTCATTATTTTATTTATATCTAGTATGATGGTTTGATTTTATTTGGTGAGCATAAACACGAGTTTTGAGCTGAAGCGCATGGAAGAGGAAACCATAGGCATCTATCCAATGCTTGGACAAATGCGAAGATAGAAAATTAGATGATGGAGTATTGATATCATTCTTTCAATAATCATGGACAATTCTTTTAGAGGAAAGAGGGAACACCGAGAATCAATCCAGGATTTGCACCATTGCGATCTCCATCATTCCTTGTTTCTTTAGGAATGGGGACTCTTGATGAGCATAGTTTTACACATATTTGCTTGCATATTATTGCGTATGTTCTTAGCAATTATTGTGCTTTTATTCCCACATCGCCCGTGTTTTATGTTCTTTTGCA
Source organism: Ricinus communis (assembly GCF_019578655.1). Lineage (NCBI taxonomy): Eukaryota > Viridiplantae > Streptophyta > Magnoliopsida > Malpighiales > Euphorbiaceae > Ricinus > Ricinus communis. Next base: position 13,130,117 of record NC_063264.1, on the reverse strand, counting down.
TTTCAGGAACATTTATAGGACCGTCATCGATGTTTAAGCAATTATAGATCAATATGTGCAAAAACGGACGAGAATTCATCAAGATCGGACAAGAGCCCGCGTTGCACACATTGAGCACGGCCTAAGTCAAGGCCGTGCTGACCATCACGGCCTAGACTCTGGCCGTGACCAGCCATCAAAACTTGGTCTTCAAAATAATAGTTTGAGCACGGTTTCCGTAGCCACCACGGTCTCCAGCACAGCCCGTGGTGGCCAGCACGGCCCGTGGTGGCCAACACGGGGAGCAACACGGTCATGGTGAAACCCTAGTTGGTGAGATCCATAGTTTCAGCACGGCATGGACTCCGGCCGTGCTGACTAGCACGGCCGTAGTCTAGTTAAATATATAAGAAAAATTCATTTTTCTTAGAGGAGGGAGGGGGAAAGAAGTGACATTGAGCCCTAGTGGCTGGTTCGGTTTCTGCACAATACTGAGTGCGAGAGAGAGTTGCAGTGAGTAAGAATCCCGGAATCGTAAGATTCCGAGTGCAAAACAGTAGTGGAGCAATTCAAGAGGCAGTTTGGGAGATTAATCAAAGTGTAGATCCAGATTTGGAGCTATTTATCCAATTCGAGAGAAAAGGGTGTACATGTTTTATTTTCATTATTCTTTCATTGTAATTGATTTCCTAGATTGTTTTAAACATGAACATGTTTAGCTAGACTGATTTAATCCATTGGGATTTCTTTACTATGTTGGCTTGATATTATATTATTGGATTGTTTGAGTTGGTTTTGTATTCTTCTTGTTTTCAGTATTAATAAGATTATGCATTATTCATGAGACGTTGTGAATTGTGATGTTTAGATTGCTTTATGAGATTGAGAAATCCGTTTGGCAATTGGAATTTTGAATAACAAGAACTGGTTAATAATCACTTAGAGACAAGGATAATTAACTAGCCGGATTAAGAATTAACAAAGCTTAATAGAGGCGGATTAAAGTTTAATGCTAATTTAAGAATCAATCGTTAGGAAGGGATTCCAACTTTAGGTTATTTGGTGTAGGAATTCGGTTATCTCGAGAGAGAAACCGAATTCGGTTAAGAATTCATCCACGGGTAGCATAATTAGACTCACCGATCCTTTATCTTTTGTTCGGTTGCCAACTAGTTTAGATTCCCTTTGGGTTTGTCTTCTTGTCTTGATTATTTCATTTATCAATTACTCCTGCATCTCCCTCGGAACTTAGCTCGTAGTTAATAGTCAGTTTAGAATTTATTCATCATCCATTTTAGGTTAATATAACAAAGAACAAAGGAGTAACTCTGGGCTTTCGCTTTCCCAAGGAATACGACCTTGATACTCGCCATTAGTGCTAGACTGCATCGATAGGTACACTGCCTTAGATTGTAGCTAACACGAGTAGCACACATCAAGTTTTTGGCGCCGTTGCCGGGGAATGTTTGAAAACTAGAGTGAAATTTGCTATTTGTTAATTTAGCCATTTTTTTTTCTTTCTTATTATTTTATGATTTTTATTTTTATTTTATTAATTATTTTATTTTTGTACATTTTTATTTAGTTTAAGTTTATGATTCATATAGTGAATGATAAGGAGGTTCAATGCTAAATTTAACTCTTTGTATGATACATTGGAAAATGGGATCAGGAACCAAGAGAGTGCTAAAAATTGGGATGCCCGTGCATCTTTAGATGCTCGAGTGGAATCGTTTATGGGGCTACCGATCAACTCTCTTCTCTTATCCTTTCATCCCAAGTCTTTTGTGAATTTTGTTGTGGTTTACATGTGTGTAATGATTGTCTATTGTATAGTGATGTTGCTCATTGTTCTTATAACTGTGAACAGGTGAATTATACGGGAAGTTGGCCAAATGACTCGTATGGAAGCACCTACAATCAAGAGTGGAGCACTCATTCACCCTTTGGATGGAGCTTAGATGGCCAAGAACCACTAGGAATTCAAAGCAACTACATCAAGAAATTTAATGTTGCACCTTCAACTCAAGATGAAGAGTTAGTGTCGGAGAGCCGATGATGAGGTTCATTACAAGTCTTGATGATGATTCCAACAAACAGAGAGGATACTTGAAGATCAACAAACCTCGATTAAGAACATAAAGCATCAAGTAGGCTTGATCTTTCGCCATTAGCGGCAGAGCAATTGGAAACTCCATCAAACGCTACTGAATTCGAGGAGCATTTGAGTGCCATCACTTTGCGTTCAGGTGAGAATTTTTCTGGTTTATCTACTATGTTTGATGATGATGCTTCTGTGCAGGACGATCTCTTGAACATGGAAATGGAACCGGAAAGGAAGAGGCGAACATAATTCCTCGAAAGACTATCAATGTGAATGTACAGTTGATGATGCTTTGAGTTGCGGTTAGAGGAATTGTTGGTAGATTTTCCACAAGTCCCTTCGATGATGGAAGATGAGCATGAGTTATCCAATAAAGAAGTCTTGGAGGAGCTCGAGTTTCTTCTAGCAAGAGAACCAAGCCAGGGACTGAAGAAAACCATCAACACTCCTGAAGAAATTCCCCAACCGTCGATCCTTCCAATTGTTGAAACTCTAGCTTTCAAATTGGAAGAGCCCCTAGAGCATCATGACTACGTGCAATTATACGAGGAGCGAGTTTTGCCCATCATACTGGCAGCTTGCTTGACTGTCGGGAAGAGGAAGTTGACGATTATCCCTCTAAGCGGATATTTGAACCCATTTGCTTGGAAGAAGGATGGATGGTCGTCGATCACACCCATTTGCCTTTAACCATGAGTCTAGCTAAGAAGACTCATCACATCAAAAAGAAGCGCTTTTGGGAGGCACCCCAATTTTTATCTTTAATTTCTAATTTTTTTTACCTTTTGTTTTGAAACATTTTATTAGTTTTAGTTTTCATATTTTTAGTTTTGATTTTATTTCTTTATTTTATTATTTTCATATTCTACCGAGGAGGCACTGAATTTCCACAACATCAGCCTCGATGGATGATCAGGGCAGTCCCCTAGATCTTTTTATTTTTCTGCATTTATTTACTTTATTTTTCATACATGTCATGCACTTGGATTGTATTGCTTTTGTTCTCTTAGTTGAGCATTCCATGCAGGGTATCCATAACATTTTACACTGAGGACAGTGTGTTCTTTAAGTGTGGGGTGCTTATGGGTAAACCCTAATCTCTCATATGGATTTTTAATTGCTATGGCTAGGTGTTGTGTATTTTTAGGAGATGTCAGGACATTGTGTTTTTATGCACTTGAGTATGCTAATTTTGAGCTGATTGATGACTTGATTTATAGAATTATAGTTACTTTTCTTTGTTGTTCATTGTCCTTGGAAAACAATTTATGGTGTTTTACACATCAACCCTGCCGGGTTAAACCGGTGTTATTTAATTGTTTTTCGAATTGTCGAATTTTAACTTAGAACGTTGATAATATCATATGCATGTGTTTCTTAAATAATGATTCAATTAATGATGTTGCAAACCAACTGCACCTAATACCACACCTGAAAGTGAGATTTTGAGCCAGTTGAGCATTCATTATACTTATGCTCTTTATATTTCTTGTTTGAGTGTGCATTGTACTTAACTTTGCTTCTAGAACTTGCTTTGTAATGCATGTTGAAGTTACATGAATATTGTGAATACCATGAGATGATTTGGGCGATTTAGGATTCCCCACATTTGACCAAAAGCCTACCACCTTATGTTTCCATTAGTTAGCCAATTTTTGAGCCTTAACCTTTTCTTCATAATCTACACCTATACACTTCAATTATACCATTCTTTACATTTATCTTTCCTTTACCCTTATGTTGGAATTTCTTTCTGTGATATGTTCGACTTTATGTGGGATTAAAATGCTAGTTGCTATGTTGGTAAATTCACTAAATCTTTTTGATATTTTAAATGCTCCCCTTGATCCAATTTGTATTTATTATTCTTTATGTTTATTCGAGTTGTATGTGGCGGTCGCTAATAAGCTGCTAGTTCATTTCTTTAAAAAAAAAAAGAGAAGAAGAAGAAGAAAAAAAAATATAATAAATAAATCTCTTTAATTATTTATCTTTTTATTGGATTTAGAGCATTTGCGAGCGTTATTCTATGAAGTAGGGATTTTAGTGAATGATTCTTTTTGTGATCTTAGGCATTTAATCCTTTGAGCATATAATATTGTTTATCGCATGAATTCCAGCATTTTCATACTTCTGTCCAAATCTCCGTACCTTTACCCTAGCCCCATTACAACCTTGGTAAAGACCCTTTGATTTTGGTATTTACTTATTCACAGTAGCGAAGATATGATTTATAAGCAAGCTTATGGTGAGCGGGTCTTGTGCATTTGCTTTGAGGGATTTGTTATTTACCTAATATACACTTTGAGCGACTTGAGTGATCCCTGTGAGGCATTGGTTCATGATGTTTGTGTTGAGTTGTCATTTAAGTTACTCATGCATTAATATTATTTCCATTCTTTGTTAATGATTTGTAATTTGATTTATGATTGAGTAACCTTTGAGATGTGTTGAATACTCTCTGTTGTGGACTAGGGGCATAAACTGAAAGGAATTGCTAACTGTAGTTTTATGGGTTGAGTTGTTAATTGCTTGAGGACAAGCAATAGCTTAAGTGTGGGGTAATTAGATGAGCATAGTTTTACACATATTTGCTTGCATATTATTGCGTATGTTCTTAGCAATTATTGTGCTTTTATTCCCAGATCACCCGTGTTTTATGTTCTTTTGCATTTCAGGAACATTTATATGACCATCATCGATGTTTAAGCAATTATAGATCAATACGCAAGGAAACAGGATGAGAATTCATCAAGATCGGACAAGAGCCCGTTGCACACATTGAGCACGTACCGAGTCAAGGCCGCAGCCGACCATCACGGCCTAGACTGGCCGTGACCAACCATCAAAACTTGGTCTTCAAAACAATAGTTTGAGCACGGTTTCAGTAGCCACCACGGTCTCAAAGACGCCCGTGGTGGCCAAAGACGGGAGCAACACGGTCCTAGTGAAACCCTAGTTGGTGAGATCCACGCCCGGACTTTGCTTAGAAGCATTAGCACGGCCTTGACCATGGCCGTGCTGAGTTAAATATATAAGAAAAATTCATTTTTCTTAGAGGAGGGAGGGGGAAAGAAGTGACATTGAGCCCTAGTGGCTGGTTCGGTTTCTGCACAATACTGAGTGCGAGAGAGAGTTGCAGTGAGTAAGAATCCCGGAATCGTAAGATTCCGAGTGCAAAATAGTAGTGGAGCAATTCAAGAGGCAGTTTGGGAGATTAATCAAAGTGTAGATCCAGATTTGGAGCTCTTCATCCAATTCGAGAGAAAAGGGTGTACATGTTTTATTTTCATTATTCTTTCATTGTAATTGATTTCCTATATTGTTTTAAACATGAACATGTTTAGCTAGACTGATTTAATCCATTGAGATTTCTTTACTATGTTGGCTTGATATTATATTGTTGGATTGTTTGAGTTGGTTTTGTATTCTTCTTGTTTTCAGTATTAATAAGATAATGCATTATTCATGAGACGTTGTGAATTGTGATGTTTAGATTGCTTTATGAGATTGAGAAATCCGTTTGGCAATTGGAATTTTGAATAACAAGAACTGGTTAATAATCACTTAGAGATAAGGATAATTAACTAGCCGGATTAAGAATTAACAAAGCTTAATAGAGGCGGATTAAAGTTTAATGCTAATTTAAGAATCAATCGTTAGGAAGAGATTCCAACTTTAGGTGATTTGGTTTAGGAATTCTGTTATCTCGAGAGAGAAACCGAATTCGGTTAAGAATTCATCCACGGGTAGCATAATTAGACTCACCGATCCTTTATCTTTTGTTCGGTTGCCAACTAGTTTAGATTCCCTTTGGGTTTGTCTTCTTGTCTTGATTATTTCGTTTATCAATTACTCCTGCATCTCGCTCGGAACTTAGCTCGTAGTTAATAGTCAGTTTAGAATTTATTCATCATCCATTTTAGGTTAATATAACAAAGAACAAAGGAGTAACTCTGGGCTTTCGCTTTCCCGAGGAATACGACCTTGATACTCGCCATTAGTGCTAGACTGCATCGATAGGTACACTGCCTTAGATTGTAGCTAACACGAGTAGCAGACAATAAGTTTTTGCAAAAACTTGATGGGCTCTTTATGCAACCTACACCTAAGGCAGTGAACCTACCGATGCAGCCTAGCACTAGTGAGTATCAAGGTCGTATCCCTGGAGATCGGGTGAACCTAGAGTTACTATTGCTTGCTATGTTATCTAGTCTGAAATAGGGTGTGAAAGTTCTAACATACCAGCTAATGGTTATGAGTGCAATTAAGTAAATGAAGGACAACAATGGACAATTAAAAGACAATTGTAAAGAGAGAAATAAATCCAAAAGGGAGCCTAAGTGATGGAATTCTAAAGATGAATTTTATGGATTGCCGATCTTGCTTACCCGTGCCTAAATCCTGAATTGAATCATGGTTCCTCTCTCGAGCTTACCGGATTCCTAAACCTGCACTAACCTAATGGAATCTCTTCCTATCAGATTACTACAAATTAGCATTAAGTATGATTTAAGACTATTAAGAGTTGTTAGTTCTTAATCCGGCGAGTAAATCAACCTCATCTCTAAGTGTTAACTACTAGTCCTTACTATTCAAAATCCAGTTGTAACAAGCATTTCTCAATGTCAAGAAACAACCTAATAAACAATTAATCCAACGTCTCAAATTAACTGCATCAAACTTTTATTACTGAATAGCAAGAAGATTGCAAGAATGAAAATTATAAAAAACTAACAATTAAGCATAATCCATCAACAAAGGTGAACCCTAATGGATTCAAAAGATCTAGCTGCTCATGTTCATAGTCAAAGCAATTAAAGAACAAAATAAGGAAAAACAAATTAAAGGTATGTACACCCTTCTCTTTCAAGCTGAATGAGAAACCCTAAATTTGCAAATTCAAAATCTCAAACCCTAGTTGCCTCTTGAATGCTCCCAAAGTTTGTCTTGATCTTCAATTCGATGTTGGAATAAGTGGAATCCCCCTTCAATTGATGAAAATTGATCTCTCCAGGTCTACAATTGAGGTATAGGAAATATTTGATTAAGTGTGTGTCTTGGCATTGAGTCCAAAAATTGTCCTCTTCAATTAGAATTCAAAATCACCTATATAGTTGATTCAAGACGCACGAGTCCAGGGTACGATTCAAGACGATCGAGTCCAGTGTCTTTGAATCTGGAGTCCGTTGTCTGAGCCACCGTGAGGCCGTGCCCAAACCGGTACGATCCACCACAGGCCGACTCCTTCCGTGCCCAAGGCGGTGCTGATCCACCGCAGTCGCGGCCGGAGGCCGTGGTGGCTACGGAAGTCGTGCTGAAATGGCACAATTGGGGATAGCCTCTTGATAATTCAGCACGGCCGGAGTCCAGGCCGTGCTCAACCCTCGGGGTGCTTGTTCTCGCCCAATTTGATGGATTTTGCTCCGTAATCACACGTATTTCCCTCGATTACTAATGGTGTCCTTCGAAAATGACCTAAAACGAAAAGGGAAACAAAAGACAGGTGATTCTAGCATAAAACGGGATAATCCTGCAAAAAAATGTGAACAATCGAGCATGAAAAAATGTGTAGTATGATGCTTATCAAATTACCCCATGCTTAAACTTTTGCTTGTCCTCAAGCAATTTACAACTCACTCCTCAAAAGATATCAAATAACTCAATCAACTGCATTGCAGGAGGTTAGCTCAAAATAAATTTCAAAACTCCGTAATGATTTTTCCCAAAATCCCCAAATCACTAAATCCTTAAGAGAAAGAGCAATCTTAATAAAGTTGCTAAAGTTAAAATGATAAACCATCTAAATTAAGAAATTGAGAATCATGCCTCACAAGATATCACTCAAAACACACAAGTGTATATAGGTGAAAGAAGATCGCCAAGCTCTCAACGCAAAAATACAGAAAAAGTGCTTACCATAGGCTTGCTTATGGATTCAATCTCCACTACTACGAAATAATCAATAATCATGATCAAAGGGTCTTGAGCCAGGTTGTAATGGGGTTAAGGTAAGGTACGTATAAATATGGAAAGTAGCCTACAAGTTGTTGGAAGTTAAGCAAGTAATGCAAGAAAGTAATGAAGGATCAAGTGTTGTACGAAAATGAACACTAAGTTGCTCTAAAAATAAGATGATGCTTGAAATGAACTAAATTAATACTTTCTACATTTTTTTTTTTCTTTTTGTTTTTTTTTGTTTTTTTGTTTTTTTTTTATATATATTACAACAGCTTATGTAGGAGTTGTTGGTTATTGACACATACAATAATTGAAGGGAGCATCTATGAAAAATCTAGCAACTTAGTGAAATATATGAATGCAGATTGATCCAAAGTAAAATGCAGCATAACTTATATAATTTCCAGCAACAATGGTAGAAATAATGGTCAAATGAATAGAAGTGATAAGATGAGTGTCACTGTTATTATTGTCACGAAAGGAATGGCTAAGGCTCAAAATTGGTTCACTAAGGGAAAAATAGGGTTAGGCTTTTTGGCCAAATTGTGTAAATCCTAAGTGCCCAAATCATCTCACGATTATTGACAATTCATGTAATCTCAATGATATCGTAAAGCAAGTTCTAGAAACAGAGATTCGCAAAATGCTCACTAATGAAAGAAAAGGGAGCATAATAGTGATGCACCAATTGGCTCAAAATCTCACCATTTAAGTGATTTAAAATTGCATGAATTCTCAACCCAAAGTTTAAACAAATAATCATAATAATAAGCGTAATATTAATGTTGTTCTATATCTACGATAAAGTAATATGGAAGAATTAAGAAAAAATACCAGTTTTACCTGGCTGGATTGTAGTTGAGAGATTTATTCATTGCCTTCTTCCGAACAAGGTTCGATAAAAGCTATAAGGGAATCCATTCAAAGGAGAAAAAAGTCATCAACTACTTAATTAAAACAAAACTCAAGATAGGCACAACATCGGTAGGTCCCTACCCCACATTTTAGTATAACACTGTCCACAGTGTCAGAGAGATTTAGACTAAGGAAGCATATGATTCACACATTATGGTTATGGAAGATCATGCTGATTTTTTTTTTTAATTAAAAAGGCATAGTGTTCTACTTAACATAAACAAACAAGTGCAAGAAAATAACATAAAAGTAAACAAGCTACAAGCAAGAAAGTAAAAGGAGATAACAAATTGAAAGAAAAAAAATAATAATAAAATAAAATAAAATAAAATAAAGAAAAAGGGATGGAGGAAAATATCACAAATTTTTTCTTTCCGCTAGGAGTCTGCTGACGGTGTATCCTCACTAGTTGGATCTCACCGGAAGTTAAAGGCGGGAAGTTTGTCGGCGGTGGTTGCGGTGGTGGATCAGGGTCTGTGAAGCTTGTCGCCAAATCGAACTCCATATCATCAATGAGCCGTTGATTTTGTGCTCCAGCCTCTTGCATCTTTTGAATCTGCACTACTATAAAGTCTGTCTGGGTGGCCTGTCTTTCTAAACCACTCAGGAACTGTTGAAGTGTACTGTTCAAACCGCCTAACCGGCCTTCGTTTCTTCTTGAAACCGCACAAACTCGCTGTACCATCACTGCCAGATTGCAGACTGATCTAGACGGCCGGCCAAAGCATCGATCCGGACGCTCGATGGCTCTACCGAATGAGAGGATGAGGCTCCGGATGAAGGCATAAACACTCTAGTCGGGTTAGGAATCCTAACATCCGAAATCCCGGTACCGACGGATGTTGGGCCCCTCTAGCCGCCTCTAGCTTCCCCCGACTATTGTGCTCACGAGCCTATATTCAATACCATGTGGATGTCTAGTGGCCGTGATCATCTGCATGTTGATCATTTGTCCGATCCCTAGTGGTGTCATGTCACCAATATTTGAAAGTCTGGCTGCATAGTCCAATACATCTAGTCTCTTAGCTAACCTAGTCACATACGGACCGGAAACAATAATGCATCTTCTTCCAAGGCCTACTATAAATGAACGGACTTGGCGAGCCAATAAATATCCCAAGTCTAGCTTCTTCCGATGTTGCATAGCCCGAGAATAAAGACATCACCGTGATCGCCCCAAAACTGCCCCCTACCGTAATAGTGTAAGCTAGTAGAGTATGAATGTAGCGGAGATGGTCCCAGAGGCTAGATGCCTTAGACCTGCTTGGGTAGTATGTTTCCGGCCTCATTACCAATGAATCCCACATGGCATCATATGAAATTGGGTGGATATAGAGACAACACTGATACTCCTCCCTCGAGATTTCTTGTTCAGTCCATAATCCCAAATGCATTCCAAATTGTGGGACCGACATCGAGAACTCCCTTCCCCCAAGCCTAAAATAAATTGCATCAGTCGATGCCGGGCCAGGATCCGTCGCAGGGAAGAAGGTGCCGAGGAACTTCGATCGTAAGCTCACGGTAGGTTGGCTCAATGATGTCAAAGAATCTCGCATATGGCAGAGTCTCGATCAGTGTGTGCACATCTTGAGCCAATCCCATTCTCTCTAAGGATGTGAAGTCTATGCAACGGCCCGCCATCACTTGCTTCCATCTCATGACTTGGAATCTACTTTCATTGTCTGCATTAGGGAATGTCCACAATGGATGACGGCCAGTGTGGATGGATTCACAGTAGGTGCTCTCCGAGGTCGGACTATTTCTTTGTGTGGTGGAGGTGGAAGTGCTTGGTCGGCCGGTGCCGCGGAGGAAGACGCGTTCCTTCACCATGCGATCGCTTCGGTAGCGACGCTTTGATTGCTTTCTACAAGATTTATCGCGTCCGTCATATCACCTAATGCAACGAATTATTAGTTTTTGTAAAAATTCAAGTTAATGAAAGAAATAATCTACCGAATCAACAGTATAATGATTATACTTGACTAACCAAAACTTGTATAAACTAATAAACCGATATATATCAATCTAATTTATCATGAACCAGCAATTGCAATTTAAATCTAAACATTATTCATGCTTTGCATGCTGTAGGCATATTTTATTTCCACCAAAACCCCACACTTATCAATTTCATAACCAACTACACCACAAACACAACAACTAATGTAGATTAACCTAACCAAGGTCATATAGTTACAATATAGAGCCACCAAAATATCCTAGCATGTCCTAACAAAAGTATATGTCTAAAATAGAAGTGAAATCATAATAATAAAAAAAAATATAATGTAACAAATGAAGGGACTTACCTGAGTTCGCTTAGGAAAGTGAGAAGGGTGAGATAGGGGTATAAGAACAACAACTTTGAGCTAAGAAAAACAAAAGGGAAGCAAAATTTTCGGAGGCCTCCACTTCTTATAGGCACGGTTTCAAAGACGGGTGAGGTAAGGCCGTCGATCAAGATGGCTAGGACTCACCCGGCCGATCCTTTAACCTTCTTTGATGCTCTTGCACGGCCATTAGCACGGCCAGTGCTTCCTCAAAGACGGCTAGGGGTTGTGTCCCGTGCTGCCTTTAGAAGCTGTGACAATTACTCTTTATCCTTCAACACGGTCTTGACTCGCTGCTCATCGGCCGACTACCGGTGATACAGCACTCGTGATGGACACGGAAACCATGGTGAAACGGAGTGTTTCTGGGCTTGCCTTTTGCCGACTCGAGTCGCCTTGCCCCCATACCTATAATTAACACATATGCATGTAATTAGATCATTAAACAAGTAGATATGGTCAAACGGAAGAGTTTGTCCTCTTCGATTCTATAAGTTCGAAAAATTAAAATTAACCTAATTATTTTTTAAGCAACTATAATAAAGTAAAATGAAAATAATGAAACAATCACAACTAATTAAAAACATGAAAGTATAATCCAAGTCGAATGTACAGAAGTGCTTATTTGCAGAGTCTTAAGCGTGACTCATTCGGATCACCCTTTCTGTGCATACAAAGCCAGGTCAACTCGTTGCTCACTATCCAACGAGTTACAATGATATCGCTTTAGCCGATGGTCGTTCACTTTGAAGTTCCCCTTCTCTGGATGATGCAACTCTACCACTCCATATGGAAAGACTTTTCCGATCTGAAATGGTCCAGACCAACGAGTCTGTAGCTTTCCGGGAAATAGACGAAGGCGAGAGTTGTAAAGCAGCACTCGATCCCCAACCTGAAATTCCTTAGGCTCACGAATCCTTTGATCATCCCATTTCTTAGTCCTTGCTTTGTAAGTTGAGGAGTTTTCGTATGCCTGCTAACACCACTCATCTAGCTCACTCAGCTGCCATTGTCGCTCCTTACCTGCAGAATCAATATCAAAGTTACAAGTTCTAAGGGCCCAAAGTGCCCTATGCTCTAACTCAACAGGCAAATGGCATGACTTTCCATAAACAAGGTGATAGGGCATAAAACCTATAGATGTCCTAAAAGCAGTCCTAAACGCCCATAATGCATCATCTAACTTAAGAGTCCAGTCCTTCCTATTGGTACTAATCTGCCTCTCTAAAATACGTTTAATACCCCTATTAGTTACCTCAACCTGCCCACTAGTCTGGGGGTGATAGGGAGTAGAGAACCGATGAGTAACTCCGTACCGCTTAAGTACTTTCTCTAATTGGGTGTTGCAGAAATGTGTTCCTCTATCACTAATAAGCACCCTAGGTATGCCAAACCTAGCAAACAATCGCTTAAGGAACCTGCAGACAACCCTAGCATCATCAAGGTGGCTGTACCGAGCCCAGCCACTTAGAGAAATATTCAACAACAACCAGAATGTACTTATTACCATACGAAGAGGGAAAGGGTCCCATGAAGTCGATGCCCCAGACATCAAAAATCTCAACGACTTCCACACTGGTTTGAGGCATCTCATCACGAGAAGAGATATTACCTGCACGCTAGCAAGGGTCACAAACCTTAACAAATTTCCGTGCATCTTGGAAGAGCGTAGGCCAATAGAATCCCCGCCTCAGCACCTTCCTCGCAGTATGGTTTGCTGCTTGATGACCTCTAGTGGGTCCCTCATGGCATTGCTTCAATATTTGGAGAGTCTCCTCGCCATATACACAACGGCGAATCACTTGATCTGCACATACTTTAAACAAAAAGGGATCTTCCCAAATATAGTATTTCAAATCGGCCGAAGAATTTCTTCTTTTCACGACACGTCATACCCTTTGGTAGAACCCTTGCAACCAAATAGTTAGCATAATCAGAAAACCAGGGAGTATCAGTGTATACCTGAGTGACATACAAATGTTCTTCTGGAAATCGATCATCTATGGTCATCTCATCAAGTGCATCTAAGTGAGGATTTTCCAATCTCGATAAATGGTCCGCTGCCAGATTCTCCGCGCCCTTCTTATCCTTGATCTCGACGTCAAATTCCTGTAACAAAAGAATCCACCGAATCAATCTCGGTTTCGCATCATTTTTCAGGAATAAGTACCTCAATGCCGAGTGGTCCGTGAAGACAATGGTTTTGGAGAGAACGAGGTATGATCTAAACTTGTCGAAGGCGTAAACAACCGCCAATAACTCCTTCTCTGTGGTGGTGTAGTGTTCCTGGGCTCCTGTCAAATTCTTGCTAGCGTAGTAAATGGGTTGAAACTTCTTTTCAATCCTCTGTCCAAGCACAGCTCCAACTGCATAATCACTAGCATCGCACATCAGTTCAAAAGGCAGCCCCCAATCAGGAGAAACCATGATTGGGGCTGTAGTTAGAAGTTTCTTCAGTAACTCAAAAGCTGCCACGCATGCATCATCAAAAATAAAAGGTACATGCTTAACTAACAATTGAGTGAGGGGCCTAGCAATCTTAGAAAAATCTCTAATAAATCTCCTATAAAACCCTGCATGGCCCAGAAAACTCCTAACAGCCTTAACAAACTAGGAGGAGGTAGCTTAGATATTACTTCTACCTTAGCTCTATCCACCTCCATCCCAGCCTGAGAGATCTTATGCCCTAAAACAATCCCCTCTCTCACCATGAAATGACATTTTTCCCAGTTTAGTACCAAGTTAGCCTCAATACATCTAGCTAACATGCGCTCAAGGTTTGCCAAACAAAGAGAGAAAGAATTACCAAAAATAGAGAAGTCATCCATAAATACCTCCATAGACTCCTCAATCATGTCCTCAAAAATAGCCATCATGCAATCACTGAAATGTAGCCGGTGCATTGCACAGTCCGAATGGCATCCGTCTATAAGCAAACGTCCCATAAGGGCAGGTGAAGGTAGTCTTCTCTTGGTCCTCAGGTGCAATAGGAATCTGAAAGTAACCTGAAAAGCCATCAAGAAAACAATAAAACATGTGACCTGCTAAACGTTCAATCATCTGATCAATAAAAGGAAGAGGAAAGTGGTCCTTCCGAGTTGCATCATTAAGCTTCACGAGTAATCAATGCAAACTCGGAAGCTCGCTACCATCCGAGCTCTGGATCACCATCCTTCTCATTCCTTACCACTGTGATACCTCCTTTCTTGGGTATAACCTCGCACAGTGACTAACCTACTAACCCGCCGAAATGGGATATATCAAACCTGCATCAAGAAGTTTAATTACCTCCTTCTTTACCACTTCTTTTATGTTCTGGATTGAGTCGTCTTTGAGGTCGAACGACCGCCCGAAAGCGTCCCCCAATGAAATCTTATGAGAGCGAAACTTGGATTTATGCCCGGGATATCGGCTATATTGAAAGCAAAGGCCTTCTTGTACTTCCTTAGAACTTCCAACAAAGCATGGCTTGTTCTTCGGAGTTAGATCGGCTACTATGATTACCGGTCAGCTTCTTCATCCAGGAAGGCATAAACTAAATGGCTCAGAACTCCTTCCGGTTCTAAAACTGGTGGGTCCTCGAATGAAGTCTTTACTTTCCGCACCCCGGACTGGCCAAGAAAAAGATAGGGATCAGTTGACAAGCTCTACCAAAAGCCAATAAATGCTTGAGTTGCTCCAACACTTGCTCGTTGGACAACTCCTCCTCATCCTCGGCCTAATGCTACTTGCAAAGGGTCGAACATAAAATTTCTTGTAAATGGGACTCAACCACATCATCAATCACATCAATAGAACATACAGTATTATCATAGTCCATGTTGAATGTCCTCATGGAAGTGGCCAGTCAAAGGTAATGGTCTCATCATTAACTCTAAGCTTAAGCTTTCCATCGCTTACATCGATAATGACCCTCGATGTAGCTAGGAAAGGCCTACCCGGGATAAGAGGCAGTGCTATCACCCTCCATATCCATTACCACAAAATCTACAGGAAAGATAAATTTATCTACCTTTACAAGTACATCTTCAACAATACCTCTAGGAATTTTAACAGTCTATCTCGCTAATTGAACACTCATCCTAGTAGGCTTTGGCTCATGCAACCCTAATTTGGCAAATAAACTAGTGGGCATTAAGTTAATCGGCTCCTAAATCAGCCCAATGCACCACTAATTGATAAATCACCAATCATACAAGGGATAGTAAAACTCCCTAGATCTCGCTTGAGTGGCGTTTGTTCGGAGAATAGCCGAACACTCCTCATTAAGCACCACCCTGACCAAGATCCTCCAACTTCCTCTTGTTGCTCAAAATCTCCTTTAAGAACTTGGCGTATTTCAAGATCCGTGAAATTGCCTCAACAAAAGGTAAGTTAATTTTCACCGCTTAAATAAGTCAAGAAACTTATCAGATTGTATTGCTTGTCCACCATATCCCTGTCTCAACCTTGCAGGATATGGTACCGGGCCGATGCTCCCTTGCCGACAGGCTCTTTGCTCGCCTCTTTCTTTCTTTCTCATTCTCTACCATCTCAAGGTCCGGTCCTTCTTTAGGCCGGCTCGACCGCACGATTGTATTATCCTTATCGGCCTAAAGGCGAAGAACCACCAAATTTTACCCGAACGCAAGGTGATAGCTTTGCAATGCTCCCTCGGGTTTGACTCTGTAGTGCTAGGGAGCGATCCTGAAGGTCTCTCTGAAAGCATCTTAGAAATTTGGCCAATTTGAGTCTCCAAGTTCTGAATCGAGGCCTGCTGATTCCTAAGTGCACTATTAGTCTGCTGGAATCTTATTTCTGTAGATGTCACAAACTTCATCATGAGCTCCTTTAAATTTGACTTCTTTTCTTGGGGAGGAGGAGCTTGTGTAGGCCCAGCTGGTTGTTGCTGTGGCTATTGATGAAGTCTTTGGAAACCTGGCGGACCCTGGGCATTATTGTTCCTCCAACTGAAATTGGGGTGATTGCACCATCTAGGGTTGCATGTATTGCTGTAGGGGTTATTATGCTATCTTGGGGCATTCCCCATATAATCAATCTGTTCAAAAGACAGGTGATTCTAGCATAAAACGAGATAATCATGCATAAAAATGTGAACAATCGGGCATGAAAAAATGTGTAGTATGATGCTTATCAACTCTTCATGAGACAAGGATTGGAATAAGAAATCATTGGAATGCAATTGACAATATTGACCGGTGGCATTGGGGCTTAGCTTAATGATCAAGTACAACGAGCTGTAAATCGACATGCATAAGGGAAAAATCATGTTGTTTTCTATTAATCCAAGCACAATACATAGGGGAATGCGAGAATTTTGATGTTTGGGATGCATATATGAAGTAATTTGGGTAGGCCCATGCAAATTTCTCCTTATTTTCGTTAAGTTGGCTTTAGGACTACGAGAGTTGTTGACCAATCAACTCCTCTTTGGTTCATGATTTGACTTTGGTTTATTCATCATTCTTTATTTATTCATTCATATTTAGCTTATCATTTCTTCTTCTTATGGTATGAGGTCTTTCACGCTATAGAATCCATATGTAACTGAATACTTGAGGCTAGTGAGCATATTACTTCAGTTTTCTACCTTATGAGAAATCAAGTTGTGGGTTCTTTCAAGAACTTTGCAGACTTATCTAGATTTGCACTAGCAAACATACCTTTCTTTTTTTTTGTTCTTTGTCTATCCTTGTGTTTAAATCAATTTGATTTTATCTTACATTTAGCCATATGGAAGAGAACAAAGAGCTGGTGATTTCTTTCCATATCGAATATGAAATCCTACCTATGTTCTCGTTTTGTTCACTTCATTTATGCCTTTCTTTCTAATCTCTGTTGAGTATGATGGTTTGGTTTTATTTGAATATCACAAACATGAGCTTTAAGTTAAAGCACATGGAAGCGGCAATCATACGCATCAATCCAATGCTTGGACAAATGTGAATAGAGGAAATTAGTTGATGGAGTATTGATATCATTTTCTGAATGATCGTGGATGATTCTTTTGGAGAGAAGTGGAATGATGAGAATCACGAAACGCCTTATTATTATGATTCAGGATTTGTGCTATCGGTCAAGCTTGTCAATTTTGTTCCCACGATAGCATTGCTGTTTAGTTTGATGATCAAGTAGGACGAGATGTAAATCCATGGGTGTAAAGGAGAAATCGTGCTGGTAATGCGATCATTTTAATGTTTGGGATGCATATATGAATTAATTTGGGTCAGAGTGTTATTAGGTTGGCCCACACGATTTTTTTCCTTATTTTTGTTAAGTTCGCTCATAAAATTTAGTACTACGAGAGTTAATGACTAGTGAGCATTACACTGGTTTTTTTCCTTGTTTTTGTTAAGTTCGCTCATAAAATTTAGTACTACGAGAGTTTTGTTAACTCCTCTCTCGTTCATGATTTCATTTTACTTACAATCACGAATGTGAGCATTTTCATGTTTGGGATGCATATAATGAAGTAATTTGGTTTAGAGTGTTATTAGGTAAGGCCATGCGAATTTTTCCTTGTTTTCATTACACTGGCTCTTAAAATTTGGAACTACTAAAGTTGTTGACCAGTCAACTCCTCTCTAGTTTTCTATTTGACTTTAGTTTATTCATCTTTATTTATTTATTTATTCATAGTTAGCTTCTAGTTTTTTCTTGTTATGGAATGAGGGCTTTCACACTATAAAAATCATATGCAATCGAATACTTGAGGCTAGTGAGCATAATATTTTAATTTTCTACCTTGCTGGAAATCAAGCTATGGATTTTTTCAAGAACTTTGCTAACTTATCAACACTCATGCTAGCGAGCTTAGACTTATCGCTTAGGTCCATACGCACATTTTGATATTTGTGAGGCATATAATGAAGTAGATTAGTTTCGAGTGTGATTAAGTACGCCCATGCAAATTTTCCCTTGTTTTCATTAAGGAATCATGGGAATGTAATTGCTAAGCTTCACTGGTGTCATTGGACCATGGCTTGATGACCAAGCAGGGCGAGAGGCAAATCTACGTGCGTGATGGAGAAATCATATTACTTTGGATAAATCCAAGCGGTAATGCAGACATTTTGATATTTGGGACACATAGGATGAAGTAGTTTGGCCAGGATGTTATTAGGAAGACCACGTGAATTTCTCTTTTTTTCATTAAGTTGGCTCATAAAATCTTGGACTACGAGAGTTGTTGGTCATTCAACTCCTCTCTAGTTCTTTATTTAACTTTAGTTTATTCATCTTACTTGATTTATTTGTTCATATTTAGCATCTAGTTTCTTCTTCTTATGGACTAAGGACTTTCACATTATGAAAACTGCAATATGCAATTGAATATTTGAGTCTAGTGAGCATATTATTTCAATTTTCTACCTTGTAAAGAATTAAGTTATGGGTTCTTTTAACAACTTTGCAGACTTATGAAGACTCACACTAGCAAAACTAGACTTATTGCTCACGTCCTTCCTTTCTTTTGTGTTCTTTGTCTACCATTGTGTTTAAATCAATTCGATTTAATTCTTAGTTCTTTGTCTACCATTATATTTAAATCCATTCAATTTGATAATTACGCTTAGACATGGAAGAGAATAAAGAAGTAGCAATTTCTTTCCTTATCAGATACGAAATCCTACCTGTGTGCTCAATTGTTTGTTTGCTAGCGCGATAAGTCTATATTTGCTAACATGAGCCTTGATCGGTCTGCAAAGTTCTTGTATGAACCCAAAACTTGATCTCCCACAAGGTAGAAAAGGGAAATAATATGCTTACTTGCCTCAAGTATTCAGTTGCATGAACTTTTTATAGTGCAAAAGCCATCATTCCATAAGAAGAAGAAACTAGAAGCTAAATATGAATAAAAAATTAAAGAATGATGAATAAACTAAAGTCAAATCATGGACTAGAGAGGAGTTGACTAGTAAAAAACTCTTGTAGTCCTAAATTTTATGAGCCAGTTTTAAGAAACCAAGAGTAAACATGTGGGCCTGCCTAATAATACTCCGACCCAAATTACTTCATTATATGCCTTCCAACCATCAAGACGCTCGCATTCCCACTTTTACTATGCTTGGATTAATTGAAAACAACTGGATTTCTCCCAATGATGCACATTTTTGAGTCAAAATATTTAGGAGTGCTTCGATTCTCATCGTTCCATCTTTCCTCTAAAAGATTCGTCCACGATCATTCCGATAATAATATCAATACTTGATCAACTAATTTTCCTTCTTCGCATTCTTCCAAGAATTGGAAAGATGCCTATGATTGCCACTTCTATGAGCTTTAACTCAATACTCATGTTTATGCTCATCAAATAAAACCAAACCATCATACTAAACATAGATTAGAAAAGGACAAACAAAAGAAATGAAGAAATGAGAACATAGGTAGGATTTCATATCCAATAAGAAAAGAAAATCACAAGTTCTCTGTTCTCTTCCATACGGCTATAGGTAAGGATCAAATGTTATGTCCACTAGCCTCAAATATTCAGGTTTTCATAGTGCAAAAGCAACATGGGCCTATAAAATAACACTCCGGCTCAAATTACTTCATTAAATTTGTCCTAAACATAAAAAAATGCACATTTCCATTTGGATTAAAAAAAAGCAACATGGTTTCTCCCTAACGCGCGTGGACTTGGGTCTCGTCTTGATTGGGTATCAAGTCACATCCTAATGCCATTGGTAAAACTTGTCAATTATGTTCCCATGATTCCTTACGCCAATCCTTGTGTCATCAAGAATCCTCATGCCTAGATGAACAAGAAATGAGAGTAACAAGGAATGATAAAGATTCTAATGGTGCAAAGCCTAAATCAGAATGGTGGAGCGTGCCACAATTCTCATCGTTCCTTCTTTTCTCTAAAAGATTCATCTATAATTATTTGGAGAATAATATCAAAACTCGGTCAACTAATTTTATTTTTTTGCATTTGTCTAAGCATTGGGTTAGTGTCTATGATTGTCGATTCCATGTGTTTTCATTAAACACTTTTGTTTATGCTCTCCAAAAGAACCAAATCTACTAGATAGAGATTAGAAAAAGAGGCATAAAAGAAACGAACAAAATGAGAACATAGGTAGGATTATTGATCCAACAAGGAAAAAATCACAAGTTCTTTGTTCTCTTCCGTACGGCTAAGCGTAAGGATCAAATCAAATTGATTTAAACACTAGGGTAGACAAAGAACATAAAGGAAAGGAAGGACGTGAACGATAAGTCTATGTTCTCTAGCATGAGTGTTAATAAGTCCATAAGGTTCTTGAAAGAACCCATAACTTGATTTTCCATAAGGTAGAAAGTTGAATAATATGCTCACTAGCCTTAAGTGTTCAGTTGCATGCAGTTTTTGTAGTAAAAATGCCCTCATTCCAAGAAGAAGAAACTAGAAACTAAATATGAAAAAATAAATAAAGAAAGATGAATAAACTAAAGTCAAATCAAGAACTATAAATAAGTTGACTGGCCAGCAACTCTCATAGTCCCATATTTTATGACATAGGTTAATGAAAACAAGGAAAAATTTGCATGGGCATACCTATTAACACTCTAGCCCAAATTACTTCATTATATGCATCCCAAACGTCATAATGTGCACATTCCCACTTGGATTAATTGAAGCAACATGATTTGTCCACCACGCGTGTGGATATGTGTCTCGTCCAACTTGATCGTCAAGTCATGCTACAATGCCGCTGACGAAGCTTGTTAATTACGTTCCTATGACTCCTTAATGAAAATAAGGAAAAATATGTATAGGCGTATCTAATAATATCCTTACCCAATATGCTTCATTATATACTGCCCAAGCATTAAAATGCACGCTTTCCTACTTGTATGAATCGAAAGCAATATGATTTCTCCCTTACACACGTGGATTTGCATCTCGTGCTGCTTGATCTTCTAGTCACGCCCCAATGCCACTAGTCAAGGTCGTCAATTGTGCTCCCATGATTCCTTAATGAAAATAAGGAGAAATTTGAGTGGGCATATCGATTAACACTCCACCCTAATTTACTTCATTACATGCCTCCCAAATATCAAAACACACACATTCCCACTTGTACTAATCGAAAGCAACATGATTTCTCCCTTATGCATGTGGATTTGCGTCATGTGCTACTTGATAATCAAGTGACACCCCATTGCCACCGGTCAAGCTTGTCAATTGCGTTCCCATGGAAGTTCGCATTAGCATATCTAATAACACTCTAGCCCAATTTAATTTATTATATGCCTGCTAAACATTTCCTGCTTGGATTAATCAAAAGCATCATGATTTCTCCATCACGTGCATGGATTTGCATCTCGTCCTACTTGATCATTAGGCCATGCTTTAATGCCACTGGTAAAGCTTGTCAATTACATACACATGATTCCTTAACAACAATAAGGATAAATTCGCATGGGCATATCTAATAACACTCTGACCCAATTTACTTCATTATATGACTCCCAATCATCAAAACACGTGCATACCCACTTGTATTAATCAAAAGCAACATGATTTCTCCCTTATGTGTGTGGATTTGCGTCTTATGCTGCTTCATCGTTAAGTTACACCCCAATGCCACCGGTTAAGCTTGTCAATTGCATTCATCATGAGTCCTAGTGCGTATAGGAATAAGGAATGATGGAGATACCAATTGTTGCGAATCTGGACTCAGAATATTGGGGCGTGCCTTGATTCTCATCGTTTCCTCTTCACTCCAAATGATTCGTCCGGCATCATTCTAAGAATTATATGAATATTGGATCAAATAATCTCCTTTCTTTGCATTTGTCTAAGCATTGGATAGGCGCCTATGACTGCCACTTCCATACACTTTCAATCAACACTCGTGTTTATGCTACCAAATAAAAAGCAAAATATCAAACTATATAGAGATTAGAAACAATGGTACAAAAGAAACGAACATAGGTAGGATTTCGAATTTGATAAGGGAAGAAATCATAAGTTCTTTGCTCTCTTCCATACGGCTAAGCATAAGGATCAAACCGAATTGATTTAAACACAAGGGTAGATAAAGAACACAAAAGAAAGGAAAGACGTGAGGGATAAGTCTAGGTTCATAAGCACTAGTCTTCATAAGTTCATCAGGTTCTTTAAAAAATCCATAACTTAATTTTCCACAAGGTAGAAGACAAAAATAATCTGCTTACTAGCCTCAATATTCGGTTGCATTGTCTTTCATAGTGCAAAATGCCTTATTCCATAAGAAGAAGAAACTACAAGCTAAATTTGAATAAATAAATAAATAATAATGAATAAAGTAAAGTCAAACTTAATAACTAGAGATGAGTTGACTAGTTAACTACTCTCATAGTCCTAAATTTTATGAGCCAACTTAATGAAAATTAGGAAAAATTTGTGTGGGCCTACCTAATAACAGTCTAGCCAAAATCACTTCGTCATTTGTGTCCCAAACATCAATAGGCGCCCATTGCTACTTGGATTAACTGAAAGGAATAAGGTTTTTCCTTACGCACGTAGATTTATGTTTCGTCCTACTTGATCATCAAGTCACTCCCTAATAATACCACCTATAAAACTTATCAATTGTGTTCCCATAATTCCTTATAGCAGAGTCCTCGTGCCTAGAGGAACAATAAGTGGAACAAGGAATGATGGAGATTCTAATGGTGCAATCCTAAATTGGAATATTAGGGTATGCCACGATTCTAGTCGTTCCCTAGTATTTAATTCAGGATTTTTCATTAGAATCTCCATCGCGTTACTTTTGATTAATCCAAGCGAGAGTGAGCATGTTTTGATGTTTAGAAAGCATATAATGAACTTAATTGGCCTAGAGTGTTATTAGGTACGCCGAGCGAATTTCCCCTTATTCTCGTTAAGAAATCATAGGAATGCAATTGACAAGCTTGGCCGATGGTATTGGGTCATGACTTGGTGATCAAGCAGCATGAGGTGTAAATCCACTCGTGTAAGGGATAAATCATGTTGCTTTAGATTAAAACAACCGGGAATTAAAGCATTTTGATATTTGCGAGACACATAATGAAGTAAATTTGGTTAGAGTGTCATTAGGTATGCCCATGCAAATTTTCCCTTGTTTGCATTAAGCAATCATGGAAACATAATTGACAAGCTTCATAAGTGGCATTGGAGCATGACTTGATGATCAAGTAGGACAAAAGGCAAATCCACGCTCGTGATGGAAAAATCATATTTTTTTTTATTAATGCAAGCAGGAATCGTATTTTGTTTCTGTTTGGGACATATAAAATGATGTATTTTGTCCGAAGTGTTATTAGATAGACCCACATGAATTTTTCTTTTTTTTTCATTAAGCTAGCTCATAAAATTTAGGACTACAAGAGTTGTTGCCCAGTCAACTCCTCTCCAATTCTTGAATTGACTTGACTTTATTCATCTTTCTTTATTTGTTTAATCATATTTAGCTTCTAGTTTCTTCTTCTTATGGAATGAGGGCTTTAGCAATATGAAAACCATATGGAACCAAATATTTGAGGCTAGTGGGCATACTATTTTAGTTTTCTACCTTGTGGAGAGTTAAATTATGGGTTCTTTTAAGAACTTTGTAGACTTATTTACACTCAAACTAGCGAACACAGACTTATCATTCACGTCCTTCCTTTCTTTTGTGTTCTTTGTCTACCCTTGTGTTTAAATCAATTCAATTTGATCCTTACACTTAGCAATGTAAGAGAATAAAAAATTGGCGACTTCTTTCCTTATTGGATATGAATCCTGCCTATGTTATCATTTGTTCAGTTTTTTGTTTATCTCTTTCTAGTCTATGTCTAGTATGATGGTTTAGTTTTATTTGGTGAGCATAAACACGAGTGTTGAGTTAAAGCGTGTGGAAGCGGAAACCATAGGCACCTATCCAATGCTTGGACAAATGTGAAGAAAGAGAATTAGTTAATCATGTATTAATATCAATCTACGAATGATCGCAGACGAATCTTTTGGAAGAAAAAGGGAACGATAGAGACACGCCCAAATATTCTGATTCAGGATTTATCCCATTAGGATCTCCATCATTCCTTATTCTTCTAGGCACGAGGACTCCTGTTGACATAAGGATTGGCATAAGGCCTTATGACAATGTAATGTATAAGCTTGATTAGTTGCATTGGGGCCTAGCCTGATGATTAAGCAGGACGAAACCTAAATCCATAAGTGTAAGGGAGAAATCAAGTTGTTTTCAATTAATACAAGTATAATACAAGCGGTAATTTAAGTGTTATGATGTTTGGGACTATATAATGAAGTGATTTAGGTCGGAGTGTTATTAGGTAGGCCCACATGAATTTTCCCATATTTTCGTTAAGCTAGCTCAAATAATTTGGGACTACGAGAGTTGTTGACCAATCAACTATTCTCTCATTATTGATTTCCCTTTAGTTGCAATTGGGAATACGAGCATTTTGATGTTTGGGATGCATTTAATGAAGTAATTTAATTCGGAGTGTTATTAGGTAGGGCTATGCAGATTTTCCTTTGTTTACATTATGCTGGCTCTTAAAAATTAGAATTATAAGAGTTGTTGACCTATCAACTCCTTTCTAGTTCTTGATCTGACTTCAATTTATTCATCTTTATTTATTTATTTATAGTTGGCTTCTAGTTTCTTCTTGTTTTATAATGAGGATTTTTGCGCTACAAAAACCACATGCAACCGAATACTTGAGGCTAGTGAGCACAATATTTCAATTTTCTATCTTGCGGGAAATGAAGTAATGGTTTCTTCCAAGAACTTTGCAGACTTAGCAGCACTCGTGCTAGTGTGCATAGACTTATTGCAGACGTCCTTTAATTGTTTTGATCAAATATTGATATCATTCTCCAAATGATCATAGATGAATATTTTAGAGGAAATAGAAAATGACGAGAATTGAGGCATACCCAAATATTCTGATTTAGGATTTTGACCAATGGGATCTCCATCATTCGTTGTACCTCTAGGCACGAGCACACCTGATGACACAAGGATTAGCATAAAGAATCATTGGAATGCAATTGACAAGATTGACTGGTGCCATTGGGGCTTAACTTGATGATCATATAGGACGAGACGTAAATCCACTCGTGTAAGGGAGAAATCATGTTATTTTCAACTAACCCAAGCATAATACAATTAGGAATGCGAGTGGTTTGATTTCTGGGATGTATATAATGAAGTAATTTGGTTCAGAGTGTTATTAAGTAGGCGCCCTCACGAATTTTCCCTTGTATTCGTTAGCTGGTTCTTAAAATTTTGGACTATAAGAGTTGTTGACTAGTCAACTCCTCTCCAGTTCTTGATTTGACTTTTATTTATTCATATTTCTTTATTTATTTATTCATATTTAGCTTCTAGTTATTCTTCTTATGGTTAGGGCTTTCGCACTATATACTGCATGCAATTGAATACTTAAGGCTAATGAGCATATTACTCCGACTAGGAATCCTACTTCAATTTGGAATCCTAGTCCCACGAGGAATCTTACTTCAACTAGGAATCCTCATCCCACGAGGAGTCCTACTCCAGCTGGGAATCCTAATCCAACTAGGATTATACACGAGCCACTCAAATATGATGGACCAATGACTAGAGCTCGCATGAAGAGGTTCAAGGATGCTTTAGGAGTGTTCATGAAGCAAGAGTTAAAGCACGGGTTGGAGATCTAAAGTCTTGTTTTAAGTTATCCTTTTAGTTTAGGAGTTCTATTCCTAGTCTTAATGTATTTGCTTCCTTATTATTATAGAATTAGGTTTTTCTAAGGCCTATATAAGCTAGTACGAATTTCTATGTAAAGATTGGTTGAATGTTGATTGTTTTAGAGTCAATTCTCTTCTTTTGTTCTTTATGAACTTGGTGAATTTATCAAGTGAAGGCTTGGTATTTTACAAACTTAGTTTAATCTAAACCTTTGTCTTTGTTAAGCAGCCTTTAATTCTTTATAATTAAGGTTTTTAAGTACAAGTTATTTAAGGGTCTTGTTAGGAGTTAGAGTTTGTTTGCTTGATTAGGGGAACGATCCTTGGTGAAGACATTGAATATGGGTTTGACACAAGTTAGCCATCATCATATCATTAGGTATTAGAGCTATGGCTCATCAATCAAGTACGTATCTTTCATTTTTTAGTTGATTTGTTTTCTTTAGTGTCAAACAGAATTATTATCTCAATCTGTTATTGTTCTTTATGATTCGTTTTCTTGTTTAGAGAATTTTTGTTGTTCAATTTGGTTTCCTTGTTCTTTCTAAAGCCCAATTCATTTCCTTTTGTTTTATTGAAGTGTGAAATTCATTCTTCCACGTATAAAATCAAATCTGTCTTTCTTCTTCTTTATCCTAGCAAATTTGTCATCTTTAAGTCTATCTTTGCTTTATTCGTTTGTTTACAAGTCTTAGCGTCTTATTATTGCAAACTTGCTACAATCTAATACAAAATATTCTTGGTTATAAGTTGGCATACAAATATAAAAGAAAAAGAAAAGAAGGAAGCAAAAGAAAAGAAAAAAAGGCCAAAAGAAAGACTTCTGATATGTGATAAAGTTGAGTTTATAGAATTCAATTCAGCCTAAAACACATCAAGCCATTGCCTGAGTTCAAATTCAAGTCCTTTGCCATATTTCAATTCTGATCTTTTCTAGAGTTGCGTGTGGGGATAGTTTAAACACCTCTTCTAAGTTTTCTTATTTTCGTCTTGTTTTTTTTTTGTTATGTTTTCTTGATTCTTACAATCAACATAGAGTTTAGTTTTTGCTATGTGTAGATTGTATGGAGTCTAATTTGATAATTAGTAGCTTAAGTTCCATAAGAACTATCAGAAAATTATTTGAGAGGTGAAAGGAAAGTGGTGAGATCATTAGAGGGTAAAAGCCTAATTGAGTGAAACATGAGTGTGAGTGACATCCTTTGAGTGTAAACACATGAGGGAGTGTTACTTGTGAGGTTTCTTTGCTCCTTTTGAAATATTGCCCATTTGTTAGCCAATTTGAGCCTATCCACTTTCTTTATTTTTACCAATTCTGCTTTATCATCACAATTTGTTGAGCCTTTCATTTGTCAATCCCTACCCTATTTCCAGAATTTTTGCAATGTGTTCGTTGAGTTGTTGGGTAAAATGCCGGTTTTATTTGTACTTCGAATTCACTAAGTCCTTTGATGTGCGTAAAATACACACATCTAAATGAGGTTTTTAAGATCGATTTTATGGATATTTGGATGTGAATCGGTACCAACACTCACCCTATGCGTATGTTTGTGTGCATAAGGTCCAAAAGAAGTCAAAGAATGAAAAAGGAAAGAATTAGAGTAATAATCGACGCCAAAGTCCGCCAAATGAGCTAAGTACGAGCATGAGGAAGCTGAACATGGCCGTGTTGGTCTCAACACTGGCCGTGTTCTTAGCACGGTCACAAACACAGGCCGAGTTCTTAGCACGGTCACAAACACAGGCCGTGTTACTAACACGGGACCCAACACGGACGTGTTGGTCATCAAAGAAGAAGTAGATCTTATGGAGCACGTCCACAGAGAGTAACACGGCCAGACTCACTGCGGTTCCATTAGACACGGCCATTTTTGAGGCGCATAAGGGTATTAATTAAAAGAACGAAGAAAGGAAAAAAAGGAAGGCAAATAGGTTAGAACGTCTAAAACTCATCTTTTTCCCGCCTAAGGGTTTTCTCGAGTTGAAACTAAGAGAAAAGGAGACTTGGATCAAGGTTTCACTTGGATTCTCTTCAAGATCAAAGATTGGCGAGGATTGTCGATTGGTTTCAATCCTAAGTAAGAGGAACAAGAATCAATCCAAAATTGGGCACGAGGTATCGGAGTCGTCACCTCATCCAAGGGTGTATTCGGGTTCCTCTATCTTTACTCATTCTTTGTAATTGAATTCTTATTGGTCAGGATTATGAACATGATTAGCTAAGTTTATTAACCCATTGGGGTTCTTTATCTAGGGATTTTTGTACTTCAATTTTGAATTGAATGTATTGATTGTCAATATTGGTTTGCAATGGAAGTATTTATTGATTTGTTCTTCATATCTTGTTGAATGATTTTTGAAATTTGAATGATCTTGAGAAAGACGTTTAGGTTTGGATTGTCCTTTGCAACCTAGAATTGAATTCACTTAGAGATAGGGTTTTCGTTCTACCGGATTGAGAATTAACAACTCTCAATAGTGTTAAATGGTACATAATGCTAATTTGGTTAATTAGAGTTAGGAAGAGATTTCAACCTAATTAATCTAAGTTAAGATGTTAGTGTCCTCGAGAAAGGCGTTAATTGTGTAGAGACTTTCCCACGGAAATTGGATTCAATCAATCAATTCCACCCTCAGTTTCCATTCCTTAGAGACAAGAATTCCCAAAGGGTTATTCTTTTACTTGAATTAATCATTCCCTAGTATACGTAGTTCGACAACAATTAGAGTAGCTATTATTTAATTTAGAAATTATTCATCAACGCCATTTATGTTCTGTGATTAGATAATAGAGAAGATTGAGTAGATTTAGGTTCACACATTCTTTGGGGAATACGACACTTGGTACTCGCCGTTAGCTATACTCCACTGATAGGTACACTGCCTTAGGTCATCGTCTTGCTTGACTTAGCACACATCAAGTTTTTGGCGCCGTTGTCGGGGAACGGTTTCTGTGAACTAAATTAAAATTTTAATATTTGTTAGTCTAGTCATTTCTCTTTTTGTTCATAATTTATTTTCTGTGTATAGTTTTGTTCTTATCCCGTTTGTTGGTGTTGTTGTTCTTTATTGTGCTCAGGTAGTTTATGACCAGGAGCTCTAATCCTAATCTTACAGAGCCTTTATCTGAACCCAAGCGCTCTCTTAGATTGCTAAGGAGGCGTATACAGGCAGTAGAGGAGGAGATTGAAGCAAAGATTCCTGTTCGTGAAACTAGTGAGATGGAGAACCACAATGCAAATGGAGGTAATGATGAAAGGACCATGTACGAGTTTGCTAGGCCCTCTCTAGCAGGGACGCAAACTGGGATAGTGAGGCCTCCCGTGGCGGCCAATAATTTTGAAATAAAGCCAAATGTAATCCAGATGATCCGTATCACGGCAATTTGGAGGATTGGCGAGCGAAGATCCGAACGAGCATATCGCCAACTTTTGGAAATATGTGATACCTTTAAGATTAATGGAACAACTGATGATGCCATACGGTTGAGGTCAAGTTTACTTTTCCTTGAGGGATAGAGCTAAAAGATGGCTGCAATCCTTGCCACCGAAATGATCACTACCCTGGACTTCTTTGGCTGAAAAGTTTTGAATAAGTATTTTCCTCCTGCTAAGACTGCTCAAATGCGAAATAACATATCTTCTTTTGTGCAGGGTGAAGGAGAATCGATGTACGAAGCCTGGGAGCACTTCAAGGACTTGTTAAGGTGTTGCCCACACCATGGTCTTCCTCTCTGGATGCAAGTGCAGACATTCTATAGTGGCATGAATACAGCCACTAGACAAATGGTAGATGCAGCTGCAGGGGGAGCTATTAATAGTAAAACACCTAAGCAAGCCCAGGATTTGATAGAAGAGATGGCCACCAACACTTATCAGTGGCAAATTTCACGGGCTAGAGGTCCAAGGCTTGTATATCGGGCTGAGGCAGATCCTACAGTAGCCTTGGTGGCACAAGTAGAGCTACTTTCCAAAAAGATAGAACAACTTCAGATGCCGGTCCAAGCAGCTCAAATTTGATGTGAATTCTGTGGTGGACCGCATTACAGTGCCAATTGTAATGCGGGAGGTATGTTTGCATCTTCTATGCCTACTAATGTTTCTAACGTTGAGCATGTTGATTATGTAGGTAGGCAGTAGAATGATCCCTACAGCAATACATACGACCCAGGGTGGAGGAATCATCCTAATTTTGGATGGAGGAACTCCAATAACCAAGGTCCACCAGGATACCAAAGGTTGCATCAGCAGCAACCTATGCAATCTAATCCCCATCAACCTGGAGGTAGTCAAGAGAAGAAACCTAACTTGGAAGAGTTGACATTGCAACTTTAGAGAACAGATTTCAGCAAATGGACACTGCCGTTCGGAATCAACAAGCTTTAATTCAGAACTTAGAAACTCAAATTGGGCAGTTGTCTAGGATGATGGCTGAGAGGCAGCCAGGCACGCTTCCAAGTAACACAGAGTCTAATCCTAGGGAGCATGCTAAAGCAATTACTTTGAGATCAGGTAAGGAACTTACTAGCTCATTTAAGCCTTTCGCTAATAATGATTCTAATGTGCAGGTGGATGAGTCGGAAAAGAAAGACAAGCCTGAAGAGAAAGAAAAGGGAGCAGTTGAAGAGAAGGAGGATTCGAAGAAGATTTCCTTGAGGCCATACCAACCTCCCATTCCATATCCTGCAAAACTCAAGTAGGATAAAGTTGATCAGCAATTTGGTAAATTTTTAGATCTTTTCAAACAATTGCGGATTAACTTGCCGTTTGTTGAAGCTATTTCACAGATGCCAAAGTATGCGAAGTTTTTAAAAGAAATCCTAAGCAATAAGAGGAAGTTAGAGGATTTGGGATTGGTGACCTTGAATGCAGAATGCTCAGCAGTGTTTCAGAGCAAGATTCTAGTCAAACGACGCGACCTAGGGAGTTTTACTATACCTTGTTTGATTGGAGATAAATTGAAATTGCTAGCATTAGCTGATTTAGGAGCTAGCATCAATTTGATGCCTAGTTCATTGTTTGGAAGTTAGGACTAAGCACTTCTAAGCTAACTCCTACCAGGATGAGTATACAACCAGCGTATGTAATCAAGTACACCCGAAAGGAATTATAGAAGATGTGCTAGTTAAAGTTAACAAATTTATATTTCCTGTGGATTTTGTTGTCATGGATATGAATGGTGAGAGTGATGTTCCATTGATCCTAGGTAGACCATTTTTAGCTACATCTAAAGCTTTGATAGATGTTAGTAGCGGAAAGTTGGAACTTAGGGTAGATGATGAGAGCATTACATTTGATTTGACTAAATCCTTGAGATACCCATATGAGCAATATGGTACTGTCTGTTCGATTGATTTTATCAATGATATTGTGGAATCTCAATTGCAGGAAATAAAGATTGATGATCCTTTGCAAGTGGCAATGCAAGAAAATGAGGACAATTTATCCAATGAACAAGTGTTGGAGCAGCTAGAGCACTTATTAGCTGCTGATGTTGATGATGAAAAGACTGATGGTTTTGTTGATCTTGACAGGTCAGGAGTAAAGAAGCTGAAGCCTTCTTTGGAGGAGCCGCCCGTTCTTGAAATGAAAGAGTTTCCAGCGCACTTAATATATGCCTACCTAGATGAAGCAAAGCACTTACTGGTTATTATTTCCGCTCATCTCACACCTGAGGAGAGGGAGATGGTGCTGTGCATTTTGAGAAGGTATGCATAGACATTTGCGTATAAGACGGCTGACATACCAGGAATAAACCCGAGTTACTGCCTTCATAAGATTTTGATGGAGGATGAGTTCAAACCGGTGGTGCAGCCACAAAGGCGGTTGAACCCTCATATGAAATAGGTGGTTAAAAAAGAGGTAATTAAACTTCTTGATGCAAGTTTAATTTACTCCTATTTCGATAAAGTAAGCTGGGTGAGTCCCTGCAAGTGTGGTTCCTAAGAAAGGGGGCATGACGGTGGTGAAAAATGAAAAGGAGGAGCTGATCCCTACACGAACGATGACGGGCTTTCGGGTTTGCATAGACTACCGACGCTTGAATGACGCAACCCGAAAGGACCGCTTTCCCCTTCCTTTTATCGATCAAATGCTTGAGAGGCTTTCAGGCCATAAGTATTACTGTTTCCTTGACGGTTTTTCTGGTTATTTTCAGATTCCCATGAAGACCAAGAGAAGACGACATTCACTTGTCCTTATGGCACGTTTGCCTATAGGAGGATGCCGTTTCGCTTGTGTAATGCGCCTGCGACCTTTCAGCGGTGTATGATGGCCATTTTCCATGACATGATAGAGGAGTCGATGGAGGTCTTCATGGATGACTTCTCCGATTCTAGAACTCTTTTCCCATTGTTTGAAAAATTTGGAAAGGATGTTAGCTAGGTGTATTGAAGCTAACCTGGTGTTGAATTGGGAAAAATGTCATTTTATGGTCCAAGAGGGTATAGTCTTAGGACATAAAGTGTCACATGTAGGGTTGGAAGTAGATAGAGCTAAAGTGGAAGTTATAAGTAACCACCCCTACTTTGCTAGGGTCATAAGTTTCTTAGGGCATGCGTGGTTTTATGAAGGTTCATTAAGGACTTTTCTAAGATCGCTAGGCCTTTAACTCAATTGCTAGTAAAAGATATACCTTTTGAATTTGAGGATGATTGTTTAAGAGCTTTTGAGTTATTAAAGGAAAAATTAACCACGGCTCCCATCATGGTTTCTCCCGATTGGGAGACGCCCTTCGAGCTTATGCGATGCTAGTGATTTTGCGATTGGAGCTGCTTTTAGGCCAACGCAAGGAGAAGAAATTCCAACCTATTTACTACGCTAGCAAGACACTTATGGACGCCCAAGAACACTATACAACCATAGAGAAGGAGCTCCTAGCTGTCGTGTTCGCTTTTGACAAATTTCGTTCCTACCTTGTGCTGTCAAAGACAATTGTTTACACGGATCATTATGCTTTAAGGTATTTATTTTCAAAGCATGATTCTAAGCCAAGATTGATTCGATGGGTTCTTCTATTACAGGAATTTGACTTGGAAATTAAGGATAAACGAGGAGCTAAAAATCTTGCAGCAGACCATCTTTCTCGATTAGAGAACCCGCACTTGGAGGAGCTTAATGAGCAAGAGATCGATGACTTCTTTCCGGATGAGCACTTATGCTCAATGCAGGTGGCAAATGATATTCCTTGTTTTTTTGATTATGCAAATTATTTGGCTGAAAGGGTACTCCCAAAGTGTATGACGGCCAAAGAAAAGAAGAAATTCTTTCACGACTTGAAGTATTACATTTGGGATGACCCTTCTTGTTTAGAATTCCAGTGTATCAAATTATCAGGAGGTGTGTATATAGGGAGGAGATCATTCAAATTCTCAAGCATTGTCATGAGGGATCGGTTGGTGGACACCAAGTCGCAAATCATACGGCTAGAAAGGTTATGGATGCTAGTTTTTATTGGCCGACTATCTTCCAGGATGCACGAGCTTATGTCCAGGTTTGTGATGCATGCCAACGGTCAGGTAATATTTCTGCCCGAGATGAAATGCCCCAACATAGTATACAAGTGTTGGAAATTTTTGATGTTTGGGGCATTGATTTTATGGGTCCCTTTCCTTCTTCGTATGGATGTAAGTATATAATGGTGGCTGTTGAATATTTTTCTAAATGGCCTGAGGCACAAGCCTTGCCTGTTAATGATGCTAGGGTAGTTGTGAGGTTCCTTAAGAGATTATTCTCTAGGTTTGGAACTCCTCGAGCATTAATTAGTGATAGGGGAACCCATTTCTGTAATTCTCAACTTGAGAAAGTGCTGAAAAGATATGGAGTATCTCAGCGATTCTCCACACCTTATCACCCACAAACGAGTGGGCAAGTAGAGGTTACTAATAGGGGACTTAAGCGTATTTTAGAGGAGACTGTAGGAGCCAGCAGGAAATTGGACTACAAAGCTAGATGATGCTTTATGGGCATTTAGAACTGCCTATAGGACTTCTACAGGGTTCACTCCCTTTAGGCTTGTGTATGGAAAAGGTTGTCATTTATCTGTGGAGCTAGAACATAAAGCATTATGGGCACTTAAATCATGTAACTTTGATTTGGATACCGCAGGTAGACAAAGGCAGTGGCAGATAAATGAGCTAGAGGAGTGGCGTCAACAAGCCTATGAAAATTCAACAATCTACAAGGTGAAGACCAAACAATGGCATGACAAGCGATTGAAAAATTGGAAGGAATTTAACGTAGGAGATAGTGTGTTATTATTTAACTCTCGTCTCCATTTATTTCCAGGAAAGCTGAAGAGTCGTTGGTCGGGGCCATTTACAGTGACACAAGTCTTCCCTTATGGTGCGGTTGAAGTGCATCATCTAGAAAAGGGAAATTTCAAGGTTAATGGGCAGGGGTTGAAGCATTACCTTGGAGGGTCACTGGATGTGGAGGAGCGGGTGAATTTGGTGCTCCATTTATGATTCAAAGAAAAGAATAAAGTCCAACTTATGACTTTAAAGAAGCTTGTTTCTTTTAATTTCGTTTTAATTCTTTAGTTTTTGTTGTGAACTTAGTTTGATTAGATTTTACAGTTTGTTTTTGGTAAGTTTTATTTATGTTGAGTGTATGAGTTGAGGACTTATTGGTTATGCAGGTGAGAAAGAGTGAGAAAGTGCTGGGAATCGCAACTTTTGCATTTTCTGGAGTTCAACACGGGCGTGTTCGAGACCGTGTTAGTTTACACGGTCCGTGTTCTAATTGAAGAAAATGACCGTGTCCGAAACACAGGCGTGTTCTCAAAAAGTGGTAAGTCAGCATGCTTTTATTCGCTTAACACGGCCATATATCCAGACCGTGTTCCTTAACATGGCCCCTGTTGGTGAACACGGGCGTGTTCCGTACACTGCCTATATATACCACTTCATTTCAAAATCTCTGAAAATTTTATTCTCCCCTAAGTTTTAGCAATTCTCTCCTCTCTTACTCTCTTATTTCTTATTTCTCATCTCGAAGGCTTTGGATATTACGTTTGTCAAGTAAGTATCCTCCAACTTCATTTTTCCATTATTTTATTTTGATATTAGTTCAAATTTATGTTTTCTTTGTGTTCGAATTTGTGTTTCAATTTTTTCTATCTTTTTTTTTATTTATTTCCTTATTTTATTATATGGTGGATGCATTTACATTCATGTTTTTGCTTGATTTTCTTTTATTTTCCTCAGAATGTAGTTTATATACTTAACTTGCTCATATTTTCCATTTTTATTTTCCACCATTATTTATGATTGTGATTAATTCCTTATTTTTCTCTTTATTATTATTGTCGGCCATTAGCATGTTGGTTTGCCTTGTGATAGATTATGGCGAAGTAAACTCCATATGGATGAATTGCAAATTTAATTGGTTAGCATTGCTTGGCAGTGTTGTGGATTAAATTTTCTTTGCAGGACATTGAGCAGTTTAATTTTATCGAGTTAAATCGTTTGGTTTGTTCATTTTATGTCGTTATGCTGCCAGAATTTTGTTGATCCTTAGTACTAAAAGTTTCCTTTTCAGGTACCATGTCCACCAAACGAGGATCAGGAGTTTACAAGAGGAGGCGGACCGATGGTTCCTCTTCCTCGCGATCGTCAGGCGCTGCACCGACTAGTTCAGGCCAAATTAGACCACCGCAGCGCCATCGATTCCTACTTTTCCAAGGGCAACCCACCTTTGAGCAGAGATATTAATCGATGAGGCACAAAGATTTAGGAAAGGGGCATAGGATAGACTGGCCAGCACTGGAGACTGTCGGACTTGCAACTGCAGTCTGCCGATATCTTGAGACGCCCCCATTTCAACATTTTTTTGACATTGTTGAACCAACATAAAGGGAGTTGACTGTGGAGTTTTCCAGCACTTTCTTTCTGCAAAGCCAGTTGCGGGACTTCCAACAACCGGATGCGATCAGTTTCAAACTAGCAAAGCAAACTTTCACGATGAGTGTACAACAGTTTGGGGTACACTTAGGCTTATGGACTGAGGAGGATGCAACTGGAGAGGTTTACAGTCGCTGTATACATACGCCTAGTGTGTCATATCCGCAGATGTGGGCCGAGATTTCTGATGACACCGAGGATACAAAGGCCACCACCCAAGGCCTAACTTGCATGAGGGATCACAGGTACTTGCATGCATTGGCTAGGACCGTCAACGGCAGAGGAGATAGCGGTGGTGTAGTTACCCAAATGGACTGTTTATACTTTACAAAGATGCACCAAAGACCAGTCTATCGACATGGGGTACTTATTGGCCAGATAAATCAGTGCCTTCTGCAACAACTCAAAGAAGGTATTTTTCTATTTTGGGACTTACTTCACTCGACTGGCTAGGAGTTTTGGAGTTTTGAAGGAAGCAATACCACATTTGACAGAGCTGGGGGTGATGGAGACGTTGGGACTTCCCCAAATGTTTAGTATGGGGATGGTGACTTGTAGACAGGGTCCGCTAGGACCAGAGTATAGACTGAGGAATGCTCTCTTGGCAGCACTCAAAGAGGAGCGACCTGCCCCACGAGCCCATGGTACACAGGATGTCTCACCTTCTTCTGATATTCTGGAGTCTTCCTCTAGACCGTCTACTTCAGCTCCTTCTGGGTCTTCTTCAGCTGTTTTAGGAGTCTCCCCAATTAAGTTTAGAGAGCTACAGCTTAGAGTGCAGAGGTTGGCAGAGGAGCAGCAGCAGCATTTCATTCGATAAGAGGCTTTTCAACAGGATCTTTACGTCAGTCCGAGGTCTGAGCCGGACCATGGCTCAAGATGAGAGGCAGAGGGCTATGCTCGTGTTCGATTGAGTAGGGAGGTAGGTTAGAGGCCTCATGGCCAATGACATGTTTGATGATATTTTGCTACATACTTTGCACCTCACTGTCCACAGAGCCGGGTTCCGAAAGGCAGAGCCATTTTGACATCCCTCTAGCGGATGATCCAGCCTAGCCCTCCCTCTCCGACCGAGCACCCTTCAACACAACAAAATTTAACGAGCCTCATATTGATGCCGCCTCACGATCCACTATCTCCTGCATGTGACACTACTTTTGATCCTCATAGAGCAGCCCACTCCTCCACCACTGCAGACCCCGATATACCGCCGATGCACCTCTTTTCACTCCCGGAGCCATAATCGTATGATAGTTTCTTTTTCCTTTTCATTTCATATATTTTGTACACTGAGGATAGTGTGTCCTTCAAGTGTGGGGTGGTGACATCAATAAATACTTGCTTTCATGTTCTATTATTTTGTATATGAAATTCAGATCCTTTTCTAGTGTATATATCGCATTTCATTTATTCCATCTCAGTTATTTGTTTATTCTTTGTGCAATTTTTTGTAAAATTTTAAAAATTTTCACTTTGTTTCGATGCTCTTACTGTTGACTTGCTTTTGAAATCCTGTTTATGTCCATGTGATCGGGTAAAACCGATAGTGTTGAGTCTTGCGGAAGAATGTAAGATAATTAGTTTGAGTTTTGCACTAAGTTGCTTTGGTTTATTTAATTATGTTTGATGATTTTTGTTTGGTACCTACTCAAAAAGCACACTTGTGAGAAATTGAGCCTCAATTGTAAGCATACACTTTATATGCTTGTATTTATTTCTTGTTGAGAGTGTCGATTACTATCTTTACCTTTAGAACTTGCTCGGTAATGCTTATGAGGGCCACAAGGAGAGTTTAATACTTTGGTATGATAGAGGCACTTAGGTTTTTCATTCTAGCCAAATAGCCTTCATTTGTTTATTGATTATGTAGATAACCCCTTCTTTCACCATTTCTTGTATCATATTCCATTACCACTTAGTTTTATTCTGCTTTGGGTTATGATTTTGCACATGAGTTGTTTTATTAGGAATTTTTGTCTTGGGAATAACTTTGGAATCTTGTAGCAGCTTACTTCAATCCAAAAAGAAATTCACTCTATTATGTGAATGTTCTTCCCTTATGTCAAAAAAAAAAAAAAAGGAAGAAGAAAAATATAGAAATAGAAGAATAAGAGGGAAAGGTGATGAAAAGAAAGAAAGTAAGTGAGCTAAACATTTTAACTTGATTCTTATTTCCCACCTTGGACTATTGTTCATTGTTTATCTCTTATAATTTTTATGGCTTGTGTGCATGTCATGTATTTCATTACAGAACACCATAAGTTCAACTCTTACTAAATTTACCTACCCCTACCTAATCCCCATTACAACCCTTATAAAGACCTCTTGACATGGTTGTTGACTCTCCATAAGTGGTAGGAGTAGGATTTAAGAGCAAGCATATAGTAAGTAAGGCAGTAGTTGATGCATTGAGCGATTAAACACTACCCCTTTAAACACTGTGAGTGATTTAGAGTGAATCTGGTGAGGAGTTGGTTCTAAATAATTTTGTTGAGATAGTATTTTGTGAATCAATAGCATCTTGGTTGTGATACTTGAATTGATTATTTCGTTTCTTTCTGTTTGACTTACACTTGTTAAGGATATGTTCAGGAGCTTTCTAGTTTGTCTGTCAGTTTAAGTGTTGTCTCTTAGTGGTTTATTTTCCTTATTTTACTTTTGATTGCTTGAGGACAAGCAATGAGCTAAGTGTGGGGTTATTTGATCTGCGTAAAATACACACATCTAAATGGGGTTTTTAAGATCGATTTTATGGATATTTGGATGTGAATCGATACCAACACTCACCCTATGCGTATATTTGTGTGTATCAGGTCCAAAAGAAGTCAAAGAATGAAAAAGGAAAGAATTGGAGCATAATTGGACGTCAAAGCTGCTGAAACGAGCTAAGTACGAGCATGAGGAAGCTGAACATGGCCGTGTTGGTCTCAACACTGGCCGTGTTCTTAGCACGGTCACAAACATAGGCCGTGTTACCAACACGGGACCCAACACGGACGTGTTGGTCATCAAAGAAGAAGTAGACCTTATGGAGCACGTCCACAGAGAGTAACACGGCCAGGAACACCAGCCCGTGTCCTGAACACGGCCAGGGACACGGCCGTGTTTGAGGCAACAGGGGGTATTAATTAAAAGAACGAAGAGAGGAAAAAAAGGAAGGCAGCTAGGGTTAGAACGTCCAAAACTCATCTTTTTCCCTGTCTAAGGGTTTTTTGAGTTGAAAGTAAGAGAACAGGAGACTTGGATCAAGGTTTCACTTGGATTCTCTTCCAAGAACAAAGATTGGCGAGGATTGTCAATTGGTTTCAATCCGAGTAAGAGGAACAAGAATCAATCCAAAATTGGGCACGAGGAATTGGAGCTGTTCACTCTCATCCAAGGGTGTATTCGGGTTCCTCTACCTTTACTCATTTTTTGTAATTGAATTCTTATTGGTTGTGATTATGAACATGATTAGCTAAGCTTATTAACCCATTGGGGTTCTTTATCTAGGGATTTTTGTACTTCAATTTTCAATTAAATGTATTGATTGTCAATATTGGTTTGCAATGGAAGTATTTATTGATATGTTCTTCATATCTTGTTGAATGATTTTTGAAATTTGAATGATCTTGAGAAAGACGTTTAGGTTTGGATTGTCCTTTGCAACCTAGAATTGAATTCACCTAGAGATAGGGTTTTCGTTCTACCGGATTGAGAATTAACAACTCTCAATAGTGTTAAATGGTACATAATGCTAATTTGGGTAATTAGAGTTAGGAAGAGATTTCAACCTAATTAATCTAAGTTAAGATGTTAGTGTCCTTGAGAAAGGCATTAATTGTGTAGAGACTTTCCCACGGAAATTGGATTGAATCAATCAATTCCACCCTTAGTTTCCATTCCTTAGAGACAAGAATTCTCAAAGGGTTATTCTTTTACTTGAATTAATCATTCCCTAGTATACGTAGTTCGACAACAATTAGAGTAGCTATTATTTAATTTAGAAATTATTCATCAACACCAGTTATGTTCTGTGATTAGATAACAGAGAAGATTGAGTAGATTTAGGTTCACACCTTCTTTGAGGAATACGACACTTGGTACTCGCCGTTAGCTATACTCCACTGATAGGTACACTGCCTTAGGTCATAGTCTTGCTTGACTTAGCACACATCATCCTTTTATTTGTACTTTGAATTCAATCCAAATTAATTATGTTATATTGTTGATTTAAAAAAAATAAGAGAAACAGTCCTTTATTGAGTATTCATTCATTTCTCACTCTTTGATCATCTTGTTTTAGAGACTTGGGAACTAAAGTGAATTTAATTATTCTTGTTTGGCATTTAGTCCTTTTTGAGTTGAAATTATGGGTAAGGCATTGCAAAAGTCCAAAAATTATTTACACCTCACTTCCAAATTTCCATACCTAAACCTAAACCCCATTACAACCCTTGTGAAGGCCCTTTGATTGTGATATTTGATTGTTTGTAGTAGTGGAGATGAGATTTATGAGTAAGCCTATGGTAAGTAGGTTGAATATAATTATGTTGAGGGATTGATTAAACACCGAGTGCATAGAGTGATCCCTTGTGAGGCATATGATTTCTCGAATATTTGATGTTGAATTTAATTTCTTCATACACTAACATGATAATTACTCTTGTTTAGATTGCTAGTTTAATTTTTGGTTGAGTTTCAATTTGGGATAGATTGAATGTTGCTTAATTATAATCAAATGCATGAATTTTAAGGAGGGTTGATTACAAGCTTATGATCTAAATTGTTGATTGCTTGAGGACAAGCAAAAGCTTAAGTGTGGGTGTTTTGATATCCTTGATATTACGCATGTTTGCATGCTTGATTTTGAGTTATTTTTAGAGCAATTTATGTATTTTTCTATTAGAATCACCCTGTTTTAGTTTCCTTTGTGTCTTAGGTGTTTTTCTAGGTACATCATCAAATTAGAGAGAAATCGGACTAAAATCGGGAAGAAACAGTCTCGAACCGGGCGCGCTGGACTGCTCAACACGCCCATACTAAGGAGCATGGTCAGGGTCAAAGGGCGTGCTGAAATGCCTTACTTATGGCAAAAAGAAGCGATTTGCAACATGGTTTTCGAGAGTGACATGACCTAGGAGCATGTATGTGCTGAAGAAGGTCAAATGTACACTTTTAAATCAATACAACATGGGTCTAGGTCGTGCTGACCAGCACAACCCAAATCCAGGCCCTGTTGGATCCCGAAACCTAAGTTAAAAGACAAGAAAATGAAAGAGAGCACGACGCAGAGAAGAAGAGAGAAAGAGAACTTTAGGTATTCAAGTCAGGCCATGAGAGCTACTTTCCAGACGATCAAGAAGAGGAAAACGGAGATAAATTCCACCTCAACATCATCTAGATAGCTGCTCTTGATGATTGGATCAAAGATTCAAAGGAAAGAAGAATGAGATTTTGAGTTGTAGAGATTGGATACGGAGTTATTCAAGAGGGGATAGCATTTCACCATTTGAGAAAAGGGTGTTCATGTTCTTTTTGATTCTTGTCTACTTTTGATATCCTTGATTTTACACATGTCTGCGTGCTTGACCTTGAGTTGTTTTTAGAGCAATTTATGTGTTTTTGTATTAGAATCACCCTGATTTAATTTCCTTTATGTCTCAGGTGTTTTTCTAGTTAGACTGTTCAATATGCCCTGGCCACATGTCGTGCCGAGGAGCATGGTCAGGGTCAAAAGGCATGCTAAAATGCCTTACCTAAGGCGAAATAAAGCGATTTGCAACATGTTCTTCGAGAGTGACACAGGCAGCATGGCCCGAATTCAAGTTGTGCTGAAAAAGGGTGAAAGTACACTTTTAGATCAGCACGACATGGATCTAGGCTATGCTGACCAACATGGTCCAAATCCAGGCCATGTTGAATCCCAAAACCTAAATTAAAAGAAAAGAAAAAGAAAGAAAAAGGGTAGCATAGAGAAAAAGAAGAGAACCTTGGAGTATCCAAGATAGGACCTTAGAGCTAACTTCTAGACGATCAAGAAGAGAAAAACGGAGACGAATTCCACTTCAACATTATCAAGATAGTTGCTCATTGAGAATTGGGTCGAAGATTTAAAGGTAAGAAGAAAGAGATCTGAGTTGTAGAGTATTGATACATAGTTATTAAAGAGAGGGTAGCATCTCACCATTTAAGAAAAGGGTGTTCATTTCCTTTTTCATTCTTGTCTACTTTGTATTCAATTCCTGTTTTAGTTTAATCATGAACATGTGTAACTAATTCTAGCAAAACCATTTGGAGACGATCTTTAGCCATGTTAGGATTGCTTTGTGCTTAAATGATTGGATTATTAATTTAAGATTGCAGTTTTCATTCAAGTATAATAAATTTATTGTTTCTTCTTCAATGTTGAATCTATTTAAGGATTCCTTTGTAATTGAGAAATTCAATTGAGTTTGGATAACTACTTGTGTGATTGGGTGATTTACATCCTAGAGATAGGTGTAATAGCTTATTGGAATAAGAATTAGACAATCTAATTAGCGGTAATTTTGAGATTAATGCTATTCTAAAATCAATTATTATGAAGAGATTCCAGCTTTAGATCTTTAAGATTAGGAATGGACTTATGAACACTCCTACTATCGAACATACACT
Organism: Ricinus communis; assembly: GCF_019578655.1. Lineage (NCBI taxonomy): Eukaryota > Viridiplantae > Streptophyta > Magnoliopsida > Malpighiales > Euphorbiaceae > Ricinus > Ricinus communis. The sequence continues at coordinate 13,087,602 of NC_063264.1, read as the reverse complement.
TATCACATCACGTCCTTCCTTTCTCTTATGTTCTTTATCTACCTTATGTTTAAATCAATTTGATTTGATCCTTATGCTTAGCCATATGGAAGAGAACAAAGAACTTGTGATTTTTTTCCTTATTGGATTGAAAACTGTACTTATGTTCTCATTTTTTTTATTTCTTTTGTATCTTTCTTTCTAATCTCTATCTGGTATGATGGTTTGGTTTAATTTGGGAAGCATAGACACGAGTGTTGAGTGAAAGCGCATGGAAGCGGCAGTTATAGGCACCAATCCATGTCTGGACAAATGTGAAGAAAGAAAATTAGTTGATCGAGTATTGATATAATTCTCAGAATGGTCGTGCAGGAACCTTTTGGAGGAAATAGGAAATGACGAGAATTAAGGCACACCCAAATATTCCAATTCAGGATTTCCACCATTGGGATCTCCATCGTTCCTTGTTCCTCAAGGCAGGAGGACGATTGATGATAGAAGGACTGGCATAAGGAATCATGGGAATGAAATTCACAAGCTTGACCGGTGGCATTAGAGCTTAGCTTGATGATTAAGTAGGACGAGATGGAAATCCACCCTTGTAATGGAGAAATCATGTTGTTTTCTATTAATACAACCGGGAATGGGCACATTTTGATGTTTGGGAGGCATATAATGAAGTAAATTCGGCCGGTGTGTTATTTTGTATGTCCAGTGAAATTTGTCCTTGTTTTCATTAAGGAATCATGGAAACACAATTGACAAGCTTGACCAGCAGCATTAGGGCGTGACTTGATGATGGAGTAGCACGAGATGCAAATCCACGCGCATAAGGAAAAAATCATATTGCTTTTAATTAATAACAATGGGAATGCACACATTTTGATGTCGGGGAGGGATATATTGCATTAAATTGGGCAGGAGTTTTATTAGTACGCCCGCGCTAATTTTCCCTTATTTTCATTAAGGAGTCATGGGAAATAATTGATAAGGTTCACCGATGGAATTGTAGCATTACTTGATCATCAAGCATGATGAGACATAAGGCCACATACGTGATGGAGAAATCATGTTGCTTTCAATTAATCCAAGTGGAAATGTGCACATTTTGATGTTTAGGACACATATAATGAACTAAATTGGGCCGAAATGTTATTATGTATGCCCACATGAATTTTTCTCTTGTTTTCATTAAGCTGGCTTATAAAATTTGGGACCACGAGAGTTGTTGGCCAGTTAACTCCTCTCTAGTTCTTGATTTGACTTTAGTTTATTCATTTTTTATTTATTTATTCATATTTAGCTTCTAGTTTCTTCTTCTTATGGAATGAGGGCTTTTGCACTATAAAAACAACATGCAACCAAATACTTGAGACTAGTGAGCATATTATTTGTCTTCTACCTTGCAGGAAATCAAGTTATGGGTTCTTTCAAGAACCTTGTAGACTTATGAAAACTCGTGCTAGCAAACCTAGATTTATCACTCATGTCCTTTCTTTGTCTGTGTTCTTTGTCTACTCTTGTGTTTAAATCAATTCCATTTGATCCTTACGCTTAGTTATCTGGAATGGAATAAAGAACTTGCGATTCATTTTCTTATTAGATTCAAAATTCTACCTATGTTCTCATATCTTCATTTCTTTTATTCATCCTTTCTAATCTATGTCTAGTATGATGATTTTGATTTTCTTGGCGAGCATAAACATGAGCGTTGAGTTAAAGCGCATGAAAGCGGCAATCATAGGCACCGATCTAATGCTTGGCCAAATACAAAGAAAGAAAATTAGTTAATCGAATGTTGATATCATTCTCCAAATGATCGTAGATGAATATTTTGGAGGAAAGAAGGAACGCTGAGTATCAAGGCACGCCCAAATATTCTGATTCAGGATTTGCACCATTGGGATCTCTATCATTCCTTGTTCCTTTAGGCACGAGGACTCTTGATGGCACAATGATTGGCATAAGGAATCATGGGAACGCAATTGACAAGCTTGGCCGATTAGGGTGTGACTTGGTGATCAAGTAGGACGAGACATAAATCCATGCGTGTAAAGGAGAAATCATATTCTTTTCAATTAATCCAAGCATAATACAAGTGGGAATGCAAGCATTTTGATGTTTGCGACGTATATAATCAAGTGATTTCGGTTGGAGTATTATTAGGTAGGCCCATGGGAATTTTCTCTTAGTTTCATAAAGCTGGCTCATAAAATTTGGGACTGAGAGAGTTATTGACCAGTCAACTCCTCTCTAGTCCATGATTTGACTGTAGTTAATTCATCATTCTTTATTTATTTATTGATATTTAGCTTCTAGTTTCTTCTTCTTATGGAATAAGGGCTTTCGCATTATAGAAACTGCATGCAATTGAATACTTGAGGCTAGTGAGCATATTATTTTTATTTTCTACCTTGTGGAAAATCAAGTTTTGGGTTCGTATAAGAACTTTATGGACTGATCAAGACTTGCTCTAGCAAACATAGATTTATCGCTAATGTCCTTCCTTTCTTTTGTGCAGTTTGTCTACCCTTGTATTTAAATAAAATCTTTTTTTATCCTTACGCTTAACCGTATGGAAGAGAACAAATAACTTATGATTTCTTTCCTCATCGGATCTTATATCCTACCTATGTTCTCATTTCATTCATCTC